>NC_041393.1:258830508-258851753 GCF_002162155.2 Triticum dicoccoides
CAGGATCTTTCCAACACAAGGTGCTTTCCAAAGGATGAAATGTAAAAAAAGGAAAGGTGAAGATCACCATGACTCTTAATGTACAAGACAAAAGTAAAATATAGGCCCTTCGCAGAGGGAAGCAGAGGTTGTCATGTGCTTTTATGGTTGGATGCACGAAATCTTAATGCAACAGAACGTCACTTTATATTGCCACTTGTGATATGGACCTTTATTATGCTGTCTGTCGCTTCTATTGCTTCCATATCACAAGATCGTATAAAGCTTATTTTCTCTACACTAAAAACTCATACATATTTAGAGAGCAATTTTTATTGCAT
Organism: Triticum dicoccoides; assembly: GCF_002162155.2. Lineage (NCBI taxonomy): Eukaryota > Viridiplantae > Streptophyta > Magnoliopsida > Poales > Poaceae > Triticum > Triticum dicoccoides. Next base: position 258,830,829 of record NC_041393.1, read on the forward strand.
GCAACATGACAACTTACTTGAAGGATCTTACTCAATCCATAGGTAGATATGGTGGACTCTCATGGCAAAACTGGGTTTAAGGATATTTGGAAGCACAAGTAGTATATCTACTTGGTGCAAGGAATTTGGCTAGTATGAGGGGGAAAGACAAGCTCAACATGTTGGATGATCCATGACAATATACTTTATTTCAGTTACAAGATAACATAACCCATTACGTTGTCTTCCTTGTCCAACATCAACTCTTTAGCATGTCATATTTTAATGAGTGCTCACAATGACAAAAGATGTCCAAGATAGTATATTTATATATGAAAACCTCTCTTTCTTTATTACCTCCTATTAATTGCAATGATGACCAAAACTATGTTTGCCAACTCTCAACAACTTTTAATCATCATACTCTTATATTTGAAGTCATTACTCTCCATAAGAACAATATGATCTCTTTTTTTGTTTTTATTCTTTCTTTTTTCTTTCAAGATCATAGCCAGATAGAAAAGCCCTTGACTCAACACTAATCTTTATTATATATAGCTCACGAACTCGATTACATAGAAGGGTCATAAAGCAAAACTCAAAACTAAATCATACCAAAACTTTATTCTACTAGATCAAGATATTACTAAAAGGATCGAACTAAGAAAATCAGTAAAGATAGGGGTGTGATGGTGATACGATACCAGGGAAACTCCCCCAAGCTTGGAAGTTGCCAAGGGGAGTGCCCATACCCATGTGTTCAGTTCTTCGGAGGTGGTGATGATGGAGTTGTTGGTGATGTAGGCTTGTCGTCCGTCTTCCAAGGCATATGCTCACCATCATAGAAGGATGATCAAGTCTCCAGGATCCTCAAATCTGCAGCCAAACTCATCCTCTTGAATCTATATTCATACTCATAGTTTTAGTTTTGGAGGTCATAGATCTGGGCTTGAAGGTGCTCGATTTTCTCATGAAGCTTGAAGATGGTCTCCTCAATGTTCTTGGGGTCCAGCTTGTGGTTGTTGGTGAATTCCATGATCATCATCTGGTTGGCATTGAGTCCGTGTTCCACCATCCCTTGGCACTTGAAAACTTGTTGTTCCATTGCTTCGAGTCTTGTCTCCATGCTTCCGGTCCTCCTTGGTCCATCAACATCGCAGATGTCCAGCACCCCCTCACGCATCTCAATGGTTTGAGGGTGATGCAGCACCTCCGCGAGGTAGGGGTTCATGACCTTCTCGAAAAACTTGTCCTTGGGGGCGCTTGGAGACGTCATGGTGATCAAGATCTGTTAGAAAAACAGCTCGAAACAAAGACAGAGGATATTTGCGTGATACGGTGGTCAAAACCTTTGGGAGATTATATAATGAATTTTTACCAACCAAAAGAAGTATCGTGTAAGAAAACGAAGTCCGGAGAGCACAAGAGGTGCCCACAAGGCAGGGGGCGCGCCCTCCACCCACGTGGACGCGTCGTGTCCTTCCCGGACTACTTCTTATTTTCCTATTTTCTTAAATATTCCAAAACGGAGAAAAATTGCTATTAGAACTATTTTGGAGTCGGTTTACTTACCGTACCACATACCTATTCCTTTTCGGAGTCTGAAACGTTCTGGAAAGTGTCCCTTATGTATTCCTCCGGGGTTATGGTTTCAATAACAGTAGTTTCACCATTTATAGGATTACGTGAGATATAATGTTTGATTCTTTGACCGTTCACCACCTTCAGATTTGTGCCTTTGAAGTTGTTGATTTTTATGGCACCGGAACGATAGACCTCCTCAATAACGTAAGGGCCTTCCCATTTAGAGAGAAGTTTTCCTGCAAAAAATCTTAAACGAGAGTTGTATAGCAACACATAATCACCTGCATTAAACTCACGCTTTTGTACCCTTTTGTCATGCCATCTTTTAGATTTTTCTTTAAAAAGTTTGGCATTCTCATAGGCTTGAGTTCTCCATTCATCAAGCGGGCTAATGTAAAATAACCTCTCCTCACCGGCAAGTTTAAATCATAATTGAGCTCTTTAATGGCCCAATATGCCTTATGTTCTAGTTCGAGAGGTAAGTGACATGCTTTTCCATAGACCATTTTATATGGAGACATAACCATATGATTTTCATATGCAGTTCTATAAGCCCATAATGCATCATCAAGTTTCTTCGACCAACTCTTTCTAGGTCTATTAACATTCTTTCGCAAAATCAATTTAAGCTCTCTATTACTCAATTCTACTTGACCACTAGACTGAGGGTGGTATGGAGATGCAATTCTATAATTAACATCATACTTAGCAAGCATTTTACGAAAAGCACCATGCATAAAATGTGAGCCACCATCAGTCATTAAATATCTAGGGACTCCAAACCTCGGAAAAATAACTTCTTTAAGCATCTTAATAGAGGTGTTATGATCAGCACTACTAGTTGGAATAGCTTCTACCCACTTAGTAACATAATCAACAACAACTAAAATATGTGTATACCCATTAGAGGAAGGAAACAGTGCCATATAATCAAAGCCCCAAACATCAAATGGTTCAATAACAAGAGAATAATTCATAGGCATTTCTTGATGTCTACTAATATTATCAATTCTTTGACATTCATCACAAGACAAGACAAACTTACGGGCATCTTCGAAGAGAGTAGGCCAATAAAAACGGGATTGCAATACCTTATGTGCAGTTCTATCTCCAGCGTGGTGTCCTCCATATGCCCCGGAGTGGCAATTGCGTAGGATCTATTCCTGTTCATGCTCAGGTACACAACGTCTAATAACACAATCTACTCCTTTATAAAGGTGTGGGTCATCCCAGAAGTAATGTCTTAAATCATAGAAAAACTTTTTCTTTTGCTAGTATGTGAAACTAGGTGGTTTGAAGTTAGCAACAATGTAATTAGCGTAATCAGCATACCATGGAGCAGTACGAGACGCATTTATGACAGCTAATTGTTCATCAGGAAAGCTATCATCAATAGGTAGTGGGCCATCAAGAACATTCTCTAACCTAGACAAGTTGTCTGCAACAGGGTTCTCGGCTCCCTTTCTATCGATAGTATGCAAATCAAATTCTTGTAGCAAGAGAACCCATCTAATAAGTCTAGGTTTAGCATCTTTCTTTTCCATAAGATATTTAATAGCAGCATGATAAGTGTGAACAATTACTTTAGAATCAACAAAATAAGGTGTGAACTTATCACAAGCAAATACAACTGCTAAAAATTCTTTTTCAGTAGTAGCATAATTTCTCTGGGCACTGTCTAGAGTTTTACTAGCATATTGAATAACATTTAGTTTCTTATCAACTCTTTGTCCTAGAACAACACCTACAGCATAATCACTAGCATCACACATAATTTCAAATGGTAAATTCCAATTAGGTGGCTCAACAATAGGTGCAGAAATCAAACCTTTCTTAAGTATTTCAAATGCTTGTACACAATCATCATTGAAGACAAAAGGAATATCTTTTTGTAATAGATTAGTTAGAGGCCTAGAAATTTTAGAGAAATCCTTAATGAACCTCCTATAAAAACCAGCATGACCAAGGAAACTTCTTATACCTTTAATGTCCTTGGGACACGACATCTTTTCAATAGCATCAACTTTAGCTTTATCAACTTCAATACCTCTTTCAGAAATTTTATGCCCCAAGACAATGCCTTCATTAACAATAAAGTTGCACTTCTCCCAATTCAAGACAAGACTCGTATCTTTGCATCTCTGCAAAACTCGATCAAGGTTGCTCAAGCAATCATCAAAAGAAGATCCATAAACAGAAAAATCACCCATGAAAACCTGAACAATCTTTTCACAAAAATCAGATAATATAGCCATCATGCATCTTTGAAAGGTAGCAGGTGTAGTACATAAACCAAAAAGCATACGTCTATAAGCAAAAGTACCGAAATGGCAATTAAAAGTGGTCTTTTCATGATCCTCTGCTGACATAGGTGTTTGAGAGAAACCAGAGTGACCATCTAGAAAGCAAAAATGTGTATGTTTGGATAATCTTTCTAGCATTTTATTAATAAAAGGCAAAGGGTAATGATCCTTTTTAGTAGCTTTATTTAATTTGCGGAAATCAATTACCATCCTATAGCCTGGAATAATTCTTTGTGGGGTCAATTCATCTTTATCATTAGGAACGATAGTAATACCTCCCTTCTTAGGGACACAATGGACAGGACTTACCCACTGACTATCAGCAACGGGATAAATTATACCTTCCTACAGGAGCTTTAGTATTTCCGTCCTTACCACTTCTTTCATCTTAGGATTTAACCGTCATTGCTGATCAATGACTGGTTTGGCATCTTTCTCCAATTTTATTTTGTGTTGGCATAGAGTGCGACTAATGTCCTTAAGATCATCAAGAGTATATCCAATAGCAGCACGGTGCTTCTTTAGAGTTTTCAATAATCTTTCTTCTTCCTGCTCTGAAAGGTTAGCACTAATAATAACAGGATATATCTTCTTTTCATTAAGATAAGCATATTTAAGAGTATCAGGTAATGGTTTAAGCTCAAACACAGGATCACCCTTGCGTGGTGGAGGATCCCCTAGGATTTCAACAGGCAAGTTGTGTTTCAAAATAGGTCCCTATTTAAATAATACTTCATCTATCTCCCCTCTTTCATTCATAAACATATCATTTTCATGGTCTAGCAAATATTGTTCTATAGGATCATTAGAAGGTAGGGCAATAGAAGCAAGACCAATAATTTCATCCTTACTAGGCAATTCTTTATCATGGGGTTGTCTACGAAATTTAGCAAAATTAAACTCATGAGACATATCCCCTAAGACAATAGTAGCAGCATCCTTTTTGCAGTCTATCTTAGCATTAACAGTATTCAAGAAGGGTCTACCAAATATAATGGGACAAAAGCTATCTTGTGGGGAACCAAGAACAAGAAAATCAGCATTATATTTAAATTTCCCACACAAGACTTCAACATCTCTAACAATCCCAACTAGTGAAGTAGTATCTCTATTGGCAAGCTTAATTGTAACATCAATTTCTACTATCTCAGCAGGTGCAATATCATGCATAATTTCTTTGTATAAGGAATGGGGTATTGCACTAGCACTAGCACCCATATCACATAAGCCATGATAACAATGATCTCCTATTTTAACAGAAATAACAGACATGCCAACAACAGGTCTATGTTTATTCTTAGTATATGTTCTAGCAATTCTAGCAGCTTCATCACAAAAATAAATAACATGCCCATCAATATTATCAGCCAAGAGATCTTTAACCATAGCAATACTAGGTTCAAGTTTAATTTGCTTAGGTGGTGTAGGTGTTTTAGTATTACTCTTACGAACCACAGTTGAAGCTTTAGCATGATCCTTTATCCTAACAGGGAAAGGTGGTTTCTCAATATAGGTAGTAGGAACAACAAGATCATTATAAGTGATAGTATTTTCTTCAACTTTAATAGGTGCAACTACTTTTACTTTAGTGGTAGGATTATATTTAAACCACTTCTCCTTAGGGAGGTCAACATGAGTAGCAAATGATTCACAGAAAGAAGCTACTATCTCAGAGTCAAGTCCATATTTAGTGCTAAATTCACGAAAAGCATCGGTATCCATAGAATATTTAACACAATCAAACTTAGGTGTTATACCTGACTCCTTACCTTCATCGAGATCCCAATCTTTAGAGTTGCGTTTAATTCTTTCCAATAAATCCCATTTGAATTCAATAGTCTTCATCATAAAAGAACCAGCACAAGAAGTATCGAGCATGGAACGATTGTTGAGAGAAAGCCGAGCATAAAATTTTGAATAATCATTTCTCTTGAGAGCTCATGATTGGGGCATGAATATAACATTGACTTGAGACTCCCCCAAGCTTGAGCGATGCTTTCTCCTTCGGGAGGCCAAAAATTATATATATAATTATGATCACGACGAACAAGATGCATAGGGTAAAACTTCTGATGAAATTCCAATTTCAATCGTCTGTAGTTCCATGATCCCATATCATCACATGGCCTAAACCATGTCAAGGCATATCCCTTTAAAGATAAAGGGAAGACCTTCTTCTTGATAACATCATCGGGCATACCTGCAAGCTTAAATAATCCACAAACTTCATCCACACATATTAGGTGCAAATCGGGATGCAATGTTCCATCTCCTGTAAAAGGATTAGCTAGCAGTTTCTCTATCATACCCGAAGGAATTTCAAAGTAAACATTTTCAGTAGGTTCAGTAGGTTGAGGAGCAACTCTTTGCTCTACTGGTCGGGTTGAAGATACCCCGAACAAGCCCCTCAAAAGGATTATGTTCCATAGTAACAAGTGACAGTAAATTTCAGCACACTATATACATTTTTCCTTACCAAGTTCCACTCACCAAAGGCGCTTCACTCCCCGGAAACGGCGCCAGAAAAGAGTCTTGATGATCCACAAGTGTAGGGAATCTATCGTAGTCCTTTCAATAAGTAAGAGTGTCGAACCCAACGAGGAGCAGAAGGAAATGACAAGTGTTTTCAGTAAGGTATTCTCTGCAAGCACTGAAATTATCGGTAACAAATAGTTTTGTGATAAGGTAATTTATAACGGGTCACAAGTAATGAAATTAAATAAGGTGCAACAAGGTGGCCCAATCCTTTTTGTAGCAAAGGACAATCCTTGACAAATTCTTATATGAAGGAAAACGCTCCCGAGGACCCATGGGAATTATCGTCAAGCTAGTTTTCATCACGCTCATATGGTTCGCGTTCCTTACTTTGATAATTTGATATGTGGGTGGACCGGTGCTTGGGTACTGCCCTTTCTTGGAAAAGCACCCCACTTATGATTAACCCCTATTGCAAGCATCCGCAACTACAAAAGAAGTATTAAGGTAAACCTAACCATAGCATGAAACATGTGGATCCAAAACAGCCCCTTATGAAGCAATGCATAAACTAGGGTTTAAGCTTCTGTCACTCTAGCAACCCATCACCTACTTATTACTTCCCAATGCCTTCCTCTAGTCCCAAATGGTGAAGTGTCATGTAGTCGACGTTCACATAACACCACTAGAGAAGAGACAACATACATCTCATCAAAATATCGAACGAATACCAAATTCACATGACTACTTATAGCAAGACTTCTCCCATGTCCTCAGGAACAAACGTAACTACTCACCAATCATATCCATGTTCATAATCAGAGGGGTATTAATATGCATTAAGGATTTGAACATATGATCTTCTACCGAATAAACCGACTAGCATCAACTACAAGGAGTAGTCAACACTACTAGCAACCCACAGGTACCAATCTGAGGTTTTGGGACAAAGATTGGATGCAAGAGATGAACTAGGGTTTGAGAGGAGATGGTGCTGGTGAAGATGTTGATGGAGATTGACCCCCTCCCGATGATAGGATCGGTGGTGATGGCGACGGTGATGATTTCCCCCTCCCGAGGGATGTTTCCCCGGCGGAATAGCTCCGCTGGAGCCCTAGATTGGTTCCGCCAAGGTTCCGCCACGTGGCGGCGGAGTTGCTTCCCGTAAGCTTGCTTATGATTTTTTCCAGGGTAAAAGGCTTCATATAGCAGAAGGTGGCCACCGAAGGACTGCCAGGGGGCCCATGAGGTAGGGGGCGCGCCCAGGGGGGTAGGGCGCGCCCCCACCCTCGTGGACGGTGGGTGGCCCCCCTCATGTATTTCTTCTGCTCAATATTTTTATTAATTCCAAAATTGACTTTCGTGGAGTTTCAGAACTTTTGAAGTTGTGCAGAATAGGTCTCTAATATTTGCTCCTTTTCCTGCCTAGAATCCCAGCTGCTAGCATTCTCCCTCTTCATGTAAACCTTGTAAACTAAGAGAGAATAGGCATAAGTATTGTGACATAATGTGTAATAACAGCCCATAATGCAATAAATATCGATATAAAAGCATGATGCAAAATGGACGTATCAATTAGCCTCGCGAGGGTCTAAGGATGAACTAGTACAAGTGGAAGAACAGTCTCAGGAGGCGTGTTCTTGTGATGAGCTCTTGGTGGTTTGATGAGCTGATCACCTGGTGAGTAGATCGATCGACCACCCCTCTACGGTGGTGGCTAAGCCCTATTTATAGTGGACTTGGTCCTCTTCCTCCAAAACTTAGCCGGGAAGGGGTCCCACAACGACCAAATTTGAAGGGGAACAAGAAGTACATCTAATCCCGACGAAAGGTGGTCTTCGCCTGCAAAGTCTCTAAGCATGACATCGCGGTGGGCTTGGCGGTGACATTCATCCTGCCGTTCTGGTGGTCTTGGTCTCGTTGCACGCAAATGGCAACCTTTGGTTGAATCCTTGGGACTCCACACCTATGCTTGCCTCCTTTGCACCAAAGAGAAAACCTTCTGTACTGCGCCCACTAGCGCGCGCCTGGCCTTGATTGTCATGGTTGCTGTCATTTCAGCCTCGTGAGGCTGGGTCTTGCATAGGAATCTCCTCTCCGCTCACGAGGCAGCCTAAGGAGGTCGCTCCCTTGGGAGGTATTAATGTAACCTGCCTTGCGAGGGTCTTGTCTTGTCGTAGTCGAAGTTGGGCCATAGCAAGTCGTCGATGAAGCCATGTCATCTGTCACAGGTAGGCAAGTCTGGGTACCCTGGTTCCCAAAACACCGACAGAAGCCCCCGTGCCCAAGGTGCGCTCGCACTTGGCTTCGAGGCGAAGCCAAAGGGCAAGTGTGGAACACCGCGGGCCCCAATCGCCTGCAGACCGAGCAGACTCGCGGCACTTGATTGGACGTGGGCGTCTCCACTTCCCCATGTTGCCTCGTCAACCGTTTGACTTGACAGCTGCATGCTGCATGCAGAGAGAATCATCATTACTTGAGATCGTGGGAGGCCGATGATTTACCTTCTCCTGGCTATAAATGTGAGAGCGTGCTGATCCCTTGCTCATCTTAGTCTTCTCGCTCCTTGCTCCTCCTTCTCCTTGCGCCTCAGTCTTGCCAGAGCATCTATGGCGCCAATCAGGAGGTTCTCCGCGGCGGATAAGGGAAAATCCCCTAAGATGGAACCCGAGCTACACCCGTCGAAGAAGAGGTTGGACCACTCGCGGGGAAATGCTGACGAGGCCGCGGCGACGCGTCCTTGACACGAACGGGCTCTGTCGGGCTTCCCAGTTCCCTTGTTCGCCCGCGCGCAGAGCCCTGCGCTCAATGACCGGCGCCGTGACAAGCGGAGCCGTGGAGGAAGGCGAGCGGCAACCACAAGGCTGCCTCCTTCGTGCCCCCATGCTGAGGGCTCGGCCTCGGAGTTCATGGTGTGGGCGGCAACACCGCCGCAGACATGGACTCGCCTCCCGAGGCCCTTCATGGGGGAGATGCCACCGAGGGGACCCATCGAGTTGTGGCGGCAGCACGACAGGTGCTGCGGCCAGGCCGCAGGAACAGAAGTCGAGGTCGTGGATGCCGGCGATGCCTTCATGACCCGCGGGTCGGGCGCGATTGCTTGCGCGTGCCGCCCGGAGGGGACCCATGCCATCTACTTCTCATACGATGGGGCGTCGATGGTCTTCTTTAGGATCTTCGACGAGGAAGGCCAACGCTTGGGGTGTTGCTTTGGTGGAGGAGGTTCTGGCGACAATGCCACCAGCGGTGAACTTGCCTTTGGCCTTGGCAGCGACTCGTTCGACAGCGGCAATGGCTCTTGGGACAATAGAAATGCTTCTTCCAAGCATGACTCGAGTGACGATGTGAGCTACGAGCTGCCGAGCCGCCGCGCTTGCGCTTCAGGGAACGACATCAGCTCGACGTCACCAGTGAAGCCGTTGGGGCCGCGCTCTCCTTAGGCCTCCCTCTTTTATTTAGTCCCTGCAGCATGTGACGATGAACCTCGTGGGGGCATGTAAAAACATGTAATGCTTTTGCTTTGTAGTCGTTGTTCCCAATCAATGTTACGCTTGCATCTCCTACTAAGGCGCGGTCCCCCCTTTCATTCTCGCGGTAGCTTAGTGCTCTAAATCTGCGGGACCCAGTCCCCAGGCATGCTTCAGCCGTTGCTGATATGCCAGGTCGCGATGCCCTGGTCAAAGCCAAGAAGTGAGTGGCCCGAGGTCCGGTAAGAGCCCCTTTGGCGCGATGCTCAGGAGGTCCCCCTTGACGCGCAAGCAGCTCTCGCAGGACTGAAAGGGAAGCATCCTTGCCCCAGCTAGGTCGCGAGGGGCGTGACATAGATCGCGAGGTTAACGCTATGCACATGTTTAGGGACTTATGTTTTGATTCATATTGTCTTCGCACTGTTGTGGCAGCCTTCGCGTGACGTCTGGCTACATTCCTATGGTCGCGGCAATCCTTATGAAAGGCTCACATCGTCCCCTTCCCTTCCCCTCATATGGGTGCTCTACATCCTCGGGTCCCGGCTCCCGAGCGTGCCGCAGCCACCGCTAGTACGCCAGGTTGCGATGTCGTGGATAAGGCCAGGGGTTGAGTGCTCGGGGGCCAGTAGGGTCCCCTGAGGCGCGATGCTCAGAGGCTCCCCATTTAATGCACAAGCGAGTTGGGTCGAGGAAGGAGACGGTTGGCCTCGCGCAGGTGCCCCGAAGGCATTGCAACTCGGCGCACCGGGTCTAGAGATTCCTGCAGGTTAGGTGGAGGAAGGAAGCATGACATATAACAGTGCTTTCTGCCCTGCCGGTGATCCTTCCGCAAGAAAGAGAAGGCACCGAGGACCTGGTGAGGTGCGTGTGTGAAGCTGGCCGTGATCCAGAGCTCGGTCCCTCTGGTTTTTAAGCACTGTAGGGGCTGACCCATGCACAGGCGTTGTGCCGACAGCCCATACATCGGGATGAACTCAAGGCGGGTTAGCACCGCGCGAATGCCGCGCGGGGCGACCTCGCGAATAACGGGGCAACGAACATGGCGCTAATAATAGCATAAAGCAGCTCATAAAAGTGGTGAGATCAAATTTGATAGATGCACAAAACGATACATGTTGCGGGGCGGACCCAGACAACTTGAGGATAATGCAGCCCGAGCAGCGCCCTCAATTGAACAAACTAAAAATTCACCTGGCACCGTTGGGGTAGAAGTGTTGAATAGCTGAAGATGTGCACCGCAGAAGTTGCTCCTTATGAGCCAGCAGGCTCCCGAGCCTCGGGGGCTCCAGAGGCTCCGACTCCTCCTCCGTCAGGGCCGCTTGGCGCCTGGCGTCATGAGACGCCATGACACCACGCATGCATCGCTAGAGCGAGGCTACCGTGCCCGGCAGGCCGAAAGGCATGCAGACGTAGCTGTGGGGGCGGCCTCCACACCGACCGACACTGGACGGCCAAAAGAGCTCCTGAGAAGTGATAACCCATAAGTATAGGGGATTGCAACTGTTTTCCAGGGTAGAGTATTCAACCCAAATTTATTGATTGGACACAAGGGGAGACAAAGAATATTCTCAAGTATTAGCAGCTGAGTTCACTACAAAAAAAAGACACATCCGTGACATTTTGGGCCGAACGAATTTTTTTCTGACATACTTATGACACTTCTATGATGATAATTGTGACAAAACCCGGTATCATCATAGATGTGGTGGGCTCCTACTTCTATGACAAAAAATCATGACAAAAAATGGGCTTTTCGTCCTGGGTGGGCCGTAGACGCAGCTGCATGACATTCTTTGGGCCATCCATGACGGAAAATACCGTGGTAGAAGCGAGGGCGAGGAAAATTTCGGGGAGTTCCCTGTTAAGGTGGGTGGTCGGGGGCCGAGCAATGTGCGTTTCTCTCGTACACGAACGCATGTGTGTGCGAGGCATTGGGCTGTAACTGAACCCGAGCGAGGCGTTGGGCTCTAACTGAACCCACGCGATTGCACTACAGGCTACACGTTACTGAACCTGAGCGATAGATCGATGGCTGTTAATTGAACCTGATCGAGCGATTCCTTCGCTACTGCTGCTAACTGAAGTCAATCGATGCTACCTCTGGATGAACAGTGAGCGTTGTGGGGTGGGGGTGGGGGGTGGGGGTTGGATGAACAGTGAGCGGTGGGGGTGGATGAAAAGGACCCCGTGGTGTTGCCTCTGGATGAACAGGACCCTAATCGATCGAGCCGGTTGGGGCTGGATGAACAGGACCCCGTGGTGGGCCGGATGAACAAGACAACCCCATGAAGGGCTGGATGAATAGTAGACGGTGGAGGGGTGGATGAATAGTAGCCCGTGGAGGGGTGGTTGAACAAGAGCCCGTGGAGAGGGGTGGTTGAACAGTAGCCGGTGGAGTAGCGCGCGGTGGAGGCTAGATGAACAGGAGCCCATGGATGAACAGGAGTAGGTGGAGGCTGGAGGAGGTCGACGATGGATGAACAGTAGCCCGTGGAGGCTGGAGGAGGTCGACGGTTGAGATGAACAGTATCCCGTGGAGTCCCATTTTGCGGTACGCCACACCCCTCTCGATGAACAGGACCCCCGTTTCAACCGTAGCGCTCCAACACAAGTCCGTTTCGTCCGTTTTGCGGTATGCCACACCCCTCCCGATCAACAGGACCCCATTTCGACCGTAGGAGCTCCAACACAAGTACGTTTCCTCTGTTTTGCGGTACGCCAGACCCCTCTCGATGAACAGGACCCCGTTTCGAACGTGGCTGGTCAAACACAAGGCCGTTTCCTCCGTTCTGTGGTACGCCGGGCCTCGTTTCCATCGCCTGTTCCGTACAAGCCCTCCCGATGAACACGACAATGCATTCCGTTCCGACACAGCCGGTTGGCTCCTCATGAACACGATGACGATGTTGTTTCTCCATTCCGACACAGCCATGTACACGAGTCCTGGCCATACGTATGCGTGAGTAGGCGTTCGAGACCCCACCCATATGTATGTACGTGGCCGTATTTACTTTCTTGCACCCTGGCCGCTGTACGTACGTGTAGATGCTATGTGCGCGTCTCTACATCGACGAGTATGTACATACACGTTTGCGACCAGAATGACAATGCTACGTACGCTTCGACCAGGTGGGTCCTGACTGTGAGGCACTTCCTTGCGTGCGAAGATGTAGCTGGTGGGTCCCAACAGTCAGGGGGCGAATCGTTTTTTTTTGCCTGGACACACTTTCTTGCGTGTGAAGATGTAGCTGGTGGGTCCCAGCAGTCAGGGGGAGAATCATTCTTTTTGCCCGTAATATGGACGCACTTCCTGGCATGCGAAGATGTAGCTGGTAGTTCCCAGTAGTCAGGGGGAAACAAGTTTTTCACGATATACGGTGGCCCGTCCGGTGGGTCCCTGCTATCAGGTGGAGGAATCATTATTTTCCGTGTAATAAGGAGGCACTTCCTTGCTGCGGCCATGGACCCAGCTGTCAGCCTCTCCACGTACAGTCCACGTCCGATGGAAGTCGTTCCTTGACCACATTGACCAGGCCGCGCCGAGATCACCGGGGCGGTGGACGATGGTGAGGCCTAGGAAGGGGACTACACGGAGGCGGGGAAGACACGGCAATGGATTCCCATGCGGAGAGGAGTACGAGGGTTCACTGGTTCGGCTGCGGTGTGAGGCTGCCGTCCTTGCAGAATAGCAGGGGGTGTGGGTGAGTAGGGGGATGGCCTGGCCAGGGGTGGGAGTAGTAGGGGCGGTAAGGCCTCTGCGGCATCATAGCCGGCCATGGGAGGTAGGAGCACGTGGCACGACCGGCGCTGGTTTTGGCAGCTGGAGCAAAAAGACCTGAGGTTGAAGAAGCACTACGGCCGTTGGATGAACATCGTATGGTAATAGGAGCTAGAATTGTTCATATTGACTAAGTTGACAAAGCCCTCCGTCCCCGTCAACTTGGTAGGCCCACAAGTCAGCCTCCTACTAAGGTGGGTCCCAGATAGCAGGGGGGTATTCATTTTTTTGTGCATAATAAGGAGGCACTTCCTTGCACGCGATGATAACTGGTGGGTCCGACCTGTCAGCGCGGGGCACGTTTTTTTCGCGAAATACAAAGGCCCTTCCGGTGGGTCCCAGATGTCAGGTGGAGGATTCATTATTTTGCGCGTAATAAGGAGGCATTTCCTTGTGTGTGGCCATGGACCCAGCTGTCAGCCTCTCCACGCATAGTCTACTTCCGATGGTGTGCATTGACCACGTTGACCACACCGCGCTGAGCAGATCCAAGGTGGTGGACGACGGCGAGGCCCCGGACAGCAACGAGTCAGAGATGGGAAGACGCGGGAGTAGAGTCGCAGATGGAGAGGTGTACGAGGGTTAACTGGTTCTAGTGCGGTGTGGTTTGGCAGACGGTGGAGAAGAACAGGAGGTGTGGAGGGGCGGAGGGATGGCCTGGCCAATGGTGGAGTAGCGCTTCACAGCGAAGCGTGCTAAGCAAAGCTGCTAGCAGCAGGAGGCGGGAGGTGGTCCCAGCGGTGCTTGAGGAAGAAGACGAGAGATTGAAGATGGATGCCGGTTGTTGGATGTAAATCCAATGGCTAACATGTCAGAATCATTTGTTGACTAAATTGACAACCACTTGCGTTGGCTTCGACTTATTGGCCCACATTTCAGCCTCCAAAAATGTGACACATATTCAACCCATTTTTCAGAATTTACAGTCTTTTTTTTCACGGTATAATTTACAATCAATTTGATCTTTTTCTTTTGAATTATAGTCCATTAGCTGGGCTGCGTGAACAAATAATGTAGCGTCCATGTGGCGCATTTATTTTTTTTCCTAAAAAATTACAGGCCATTTGCACTTTCTCGAAATACACGATTTTGCTGGGCTGATTTTAATTATAATGTTGGGTTGGGCCAGCAATGTTATCAAAAAAATAAAAAGGGGCTGAGCATTTTGTTATAAATATATTTAAATAATAAGTGATATTATTACATTCGTCCTTAAATCTTACCAAGCTTTTGTACACAATCACTGGGATTTTCGTGCCAAAACAATCCAGGATTTTATTGTTAAGAAATTATTTTTATAAGTTAATAAGATGTGGGATATTGTTTTCTTACATATGTAAGTATCTATTAAATATATGATGACAATAAAATTAATATATAATAACATATAAAATAATTTGAATATATATAATATAGTTAGAAGGGAAACATAAGTTGGACCTGGCATTCCTATTCTTATATAGAAAAATAGAACAAACCTCTCCATTTTCTTCAAAAAAATACATAAATTGGGCTGCCGATGTTTCAGGAAAAATAAAACCTTGGATGGGAGGTCCATAGGCCGGTCGATACATGACGGCCCTCAAGAAAATACAAACAGGCCTATGGACCTCCCATCCGTGGTCGTGGGCTGCACATGTTAAAAAAGAAAGCCTAGGCGGGGCAGCCCAAAACCCAGCTGATACTTGCTGCCCTAGTGATAATAAATAATACCTGCCAGCTCCCCGGCTTTGTTGTGAATTTATCTCCTATAGTAACTATGTTGAAGCACCTAAAAATGTAACTACGTTAACAAACCCATGGGCCCCAACGTTAGTATAGCACTAGGAGGAAGTATTTTTTCGATGAGGCACTTGCTTGCGTACGGCCATAGACCTGGTGGGTCCCGATTGTCCGCCTCTGCACATACAGTCCTCTCCAGATTCCTCTCGTTTGTTCAGCATGTTCACAATGGCAGACAGCAGCGTCGCGGCAAGTGCACAAAGGCGCAGGAGGGTATCTGACCACCTAAGGAAGTGCCTTATTATTAACGAAACTACTGAACTAGCCTAGTGGCCAAGTGACACTACCCGACAGCTGTTCCGCCCGGGTTCGATTCCACCTGTGCCGGGAAAATATCTCCAAATTTTTTGCCTCTGCCTTTATTGACATGTGGATCCCCATTGTCATCTACGCACACCACGTCCAACACTTGACAAAACTTCGTCCCTCGTTGTCTCTGTGTTTCGCACACTCGACATTGTGTGGGCATTTTGAAAATAGCATATCTTTTTTACTGTGCATCATATGAAGATGTGCTATGCATGAATGTTGATTAGCATGATGTTAACTGGCTGGTAGTTCCATTTTCGACCATGAATAAAACTTCCAACATGATGTTAACCCTGTTTGAAAAGGCAGTGTTAATATAAATGCTCTGCCTCTAAAAGTTGCAGTTTCTTATATGAAACTAAACTTGCAGTTTCTTATCTAAAACTGAAACTTGCAGTTTCTTCTCTAAGAATCACATTGTCTGCACTTTTATACTCCTATGAAACTACATTTTTAAGTGCTAAAAATAGATCTCTAGAATTCATAAAATACTTCATATGCTCAATACTACAAATCTTAAATTCAAAATACATTCATATCTGAAAGAACTCTCAAAATACACAACACAAAACACAATTCACAACCTGCAAATACTGACAACCCTAAGCTCCTCCTGACAATTCACAACCTGCCGGACTATTGGGTTGGGGGGGGACAGTTGATACGTCTTCAACGTATCTATAATTTTTGATTGTTCCATGCTATTATATTACCCTTTTTGGATGTTTATGGGCTTTATTTTACACATTTATACCATTTTTGGGACTAACCGAGTAATCGGAGGCCCAACCCGTATTGCTGTTTTATGGCCTATTTCAGTATTTCGAAGAAAAGGAATATCAAACGGAGTCCAAACAGAATGAAACCTTCGGGAGCGTGATTTTTGGAACGAACGTGATCTAGAGGACTTGGAGTGCAAGTCAAGAAGCAGTCGAGGCGGCCATGAGAGGGTAGGGCGCCCCCCCCCTACAGGGCGCGCCCCCTGTCTCGTGGGCCCCTCGGGCGGCCACCGACGTACTTCTTCCTCCTATATAAGCCTACGTACCCCGAAAACATCCAGGGAGCCAACGAAACACAATTTCCACGACCATAACCTTCTGTATCCGCGAGATCCCATCTTGGAGCCTTCGCCGGCGATCCGCCGAAGGTGGAATCGACCACGGAGGGCTTCTCCATCAACACCATAGCCCCTCCGATGAGTTGTGAGTAGTTTACCACAGACCTTCGGGTCCATAGTTTTTAGATAGATGGCTTCTTCTCTCTTTTTTGGATATCAATACAATGTTCTCCCCCTCTCTTGTGGAGATCTATTTGATGTAGACTCTTTTGGCGGTGTGTTTGTCGAGATTCGATGAATTGTGGGTTTATGATCAAGTTTATCTATGAATAGTATTTGAATATTCTCTGGATTCTTTTATGTATGATTGAGTTATCTTTGCAAGTCTCTTCGAATTATCAGTTTGGTTTGGCCTACTAGATTGATCTTTCTTGCCATGGGAGAAGTGCTTAGCTTTGGGTTCAATCTTGCGGCGTCCTTACCCAGTGACAGAAAGGGTTGCAAGGCACGTATTGTATTGTTGCCATCGAGGATAAAAATATGGGGTTTATATCATATTGCATGAGTTTATCCCTCTACATCATGTCATCTTGCTCAAGGCGTTACTCTGTTCTTATGAACTTAATACTCTAGATGCAGGCAGGAGTCGGTCGATGTGTGTTGTAATAGTAGTAGATGCAGGTAGGAGTCGGTCTACTTGTCACGGACGTGATGCCTATATACATGATCATGCCTAGATAATCTCATAATTATTCACTTTTCTATCAATTACTCGACAGTAATTTGTTCACCCACCGTAATACTTATGCTATCTTGAGAGAAGCCTCTAGTGAAACCTATGGCCCCTGGGTCTATCTTTTATCATATTTGCTTCCGATCTACTTTTAGTTGCATATTTACTTTTTGCATCTATATTATAAAATACCAAAAATATATTTACCTTATCATATTATCTCTATCAGATCTCACTTTCGCAAGTGGCCCTGAAGGGATTGGCAACCCCTTTATTGCGTTGGTTGCGAGTTCTTTGTTTGTTTGTGTAGGTGCGTGGGACTTTTGAGGAGCCTCCTACTGGATTGATACCTTGGTTCTCAAAAACTGAGGGAAATACTTATGCTACTTTGCTGCATCACCCTTTCCTCTTCAAGGAAAACCAACGCAAGCTCAAGACGTAGTAGCAGTCCCCTCCTATTCCTCGGCGGCAGACAGCCGCCCCGTGAGACGATGTGAACGGCGAGGGAGAGGGTGGAGGGGAAGCGTCGTCGGGCCAACTACTCTTCTCCTCTTGCAGTTGGGTTCGGTCGACAAAGAATCCACCGGCTTGCTCTGGCAGGACACCCTCACAAATGGCACCCTGTAGATGCTCGATCCTTCAATCTCTGGTGGATGCTCCATCTGGGATCGATACTCCCACCACCGCTCCCTCACGATCGGATTTGGTGAATCTGTTTGCTCCATGGCCCAGAGGAGCAACTCTATGTACTCCCGTGCGACTCCCTCCAGGAGTATCGCCGCCTTTTCGCTCTGTTGCAGATATTTGGCCATGGATGTCGCCGTCGCCGCTAGTTGGTCCTTGTTGTCAAACCAAGACTGTATCTCCAACATCCTAGCTAGCTTCACAGGGTCACTGTCTGTGATCCTGACGTATCGGTTGTACTCCTCCATCGATCTACTTCTCCACAACACCTTCACTCACAGGCGGTGGTTTTTGAATGGAAGAGGAGAGGAGCAGCGCTGGTTTTAGATTAGAACGGGAGAGGAGTGATGCTGGTTTTGGACTGGAACAGGAGAGGAGGGGCGGCGGTTTTGAAATGGAAGAGGAGAGGAGCGGCGCTGGATTTAGATTGGAACAGGAGAGGAGCGGCGGTGGTTTAAGAGGAGAAGAGCGGAAGAGCGGCACTGGTCTTGAAAGTATTTTTTGTTTTGCGTATTTTGGGTCAAAGTTTGACCACGTACTGTATTTGACAAGCAAAATGTGAATGCATGTCACCAAAAATTGTATCGTTTCGTTCGTATCTGAATGTACTTTCAAATTATATTATTTTTGCAAGGTATAACATATATTTTATGTGCGAAAATCATGGTCAATTATGACCCAGAATAAAAGGGAGACTAGTTAATGTGGGGTCGCTTTCTTAATTGAAGGGTAAATTGATTTTGATTTTGATCCAGTCACAGTGCGCCGGCCCTCTCGTCCAATCCTAAATCACTGCCACACGCTCGTCTCCCTCTTCTCCATTGCAAAACCACCTCCTCTCCTCTCCATCATCTCCATTTCAAAACCACCGTCTCGCCTCTCCCTCTTCTGATCTTCGCCATTGCAAAACCACCTCCTCTCCTCTCCATCATCTCCATTCCAAAACCACCGTCTCACCTCTCCCTCTTCTGATCTTCTCCATTGCAAAACCACCTCCTCTCCTCTCCATCATCTCCATTCCAAAACCACCATCTCGCCTCTCCCTCTTCTCTATTGCAAGACCATCGTCTCTCCTCCCATCTTCCAAAGCTAGCACCGGACCACTCAGAAGGACATCTATGGAGAGGATGCAGCAGCGAATCAGGCAGATCGCCGGTGGCGACCAGGCAAAGTTAGCTAGGTTGAAGGAGATCCTTACTTGGTTTGACAATGGGTGGGAGATTTCGAGGACGGTGAGGGCCATGTGGCAATGTATGCGAAAGAGCAAGACGGTGGTGATGAGGGCGGCGATGTACATGTACTCCTCGGCGGCAGTCACGCCGCAGTCGTCCGAGTTCATCGAGTATCTCCTCTGGGCGATGGAGCAGATAGATTCGCCCGAGGCGAAAGTCAGATGGAGGTGGTGGGCGTACATGTCGAAGGTCGAGCACCCAGAGGATAATGAATCGATCGAGTATGGTGTGCCGTTTGTGAGGGTGTAGAGCCAGCCGGAGCCACAGGAGTATTCGTTCTCCCACCACAAGAGGAGGCCGGATGGCGCGACGTTGCTTCCCCACTGTTCTCCATGGTTCCCTTGATGCTCGCCTCATTTCAACGGTGGCGGTAGGGTTTAAGGTAAGCTTCACACTAACCTAATCTTCCACCTGTTCATGCTTACAATCAGTGTGAAAGCTAATGAAAATCATGCTTACAATCAGTCTCTGAGTACTACGCCAATCACCTTAAAATAGCTCTGGACCTTTGGGTCAAAGTTGTGACATAGTGTACAAATAAAGAAAAACAGATTGTTGCTTCTTTCAGAAAAGAGTACTCCCTAGAAAACTGCCAATATAAGCTACTAGTATTTGGTTAGAGGATTTGCTACCGAGAAAGATCCGTCCACAGAGAGCGCCACACATCCCACTAGTGGTGGTGGATGCCAATGCGTGCATGCAGCATGGTTGGCGTCGGTAATTTTTACTTGGCACACCTCGCACTCTGCATATATGCGGGTTCCATACGTACATTTGTGCAGTTTCACCAAAATGCAGCTGAATAACCCTGTTTGCACAGATAATGAAAAAGCGTGATCACATTATAGTGGCACTAGTTGATGAAACACACAAATAAGTAGAAGAAAATATTGCGATAGTATCATAGTATGTCATGCTGCGAGGGCGAGATGGGCCCTGCGATGCCTCATACGGTACGCCTCATACTGGAAATCATCCAAAGTCTCCTAGATACACCTTCTGCCAGTGATGAACATCAGTGTATAGCGGTAGTCACTACAAAGAAAAGACACATCCATGACATTTTGGGCCGAACGAATTTTTTTTGTCGTGCATATGACACTTCTATGACGATAATTGTGACAAAACCCGGTATCATCATATATGTGGTGAGCTCCTACTTCTATGACAAAAAATCATGACAGAAAATGGGACTTTTGTCCTGGGCGGGCCGGAGACGCAGCTGCATGACATTCTTTGGGCCTTCCATGACGGAAAAAACCGTGGTAGCGAGGGGAAGGGAGGAAAATTTCGGGGAGTTGCCAGTTACGGTGGGAGGTCGGGGGACGAGCGATGTGCGTTTCTCTCGTATAGGTACACGCGTGTGTGCGAGGAGTTGGCTCTAACTGAACCCGAGTGATGCGTTGGGCTCTAACTAAACCCGAGCGATTGCACTGTAGGCTACGCGTTACTGAACCCGAACGATCGATCGATGGCTGTTAACTGAACCCGATGGAGCGATCCCTTCGCTACTGCTGCTAACTGAAGCCGATCGATTGGATG
>NC_041393.1:258852184-258870072 GCF_002162155.2 Triticum dicoccoides
CCGTGGTGTGGAGGGCTGGATGAACAGTAGACGGTGGAGGGGTGGTCGTGGATGGGTGGTTGAACAGGACCCCGTGGTATGGAGGGCTGGATGAACAGTAGAGGACGGAGGGCTGGATGAACAGTAGAGGATGGAGGGCTGGATGAACAGTAGAGGATGGAGGGGTGGTTGAAGAGTAGCCGGTGGAGTAGCGCGCGGTGGAGGCTGGATGACCAGGAGCCCGTGGAGGCTGGAGGAGGTCGACGGTAGCCCGTGGAGGCTGGAGGAGGTCGATGGTGGAGATGAACAGTATCCCATGGAGTCCCGTTTTGCGGTACGCCACACCCCTCCCGATGAACAGGACCCCCGTTTCGACCGTAGCACTCCAACACAAGTCCGTTTCGTCCGTTGTGCGGTACACCACACCCCTCCTGATCAACAGGACCCCCGTTTCGACCGTAGGAGGTCTGTTTCGTCCGTTTTGCGGTACGCCACACCCCCCGATCAACAGGACCCCCGTTTCGACCGTAGGAGGTCCGTTTCCTCCGTTTCGCGGTACGCCACACCACTCCCGATCAACAGGACCTCGTTCCGAACGTAGGAGGTCCGTTTCCTCCGTTGTGCGGTATGCCAGGCCTCGTTTCCATCGCAGGTTCCGTCCAAGCCGATTGGCTCCCACGCGTTCCGTTGCCTCCTGATGAACACGACGCATTCCGTTGCCTCTCCATGAACACGACGCATTCCGTTGCCTCCCCATGAACACGACGACGATGTTGTTTCTCCGTTCTGACCCAGCCAGTGAGTAGGCGTTCGAGACCCTGCCCGTATGTACGTATGTGGCCGTATTTTCATTCTTGCACCCTCGCCGTTGTACATACATGTACATGCTACGTGCGCGCCTCTACTATGACACATGCGCGCCTCTACTACGACACGTGCGTGCCTCTACATCGACCAGTATGTACGTACATGTTCGTGACCAGAATGATAACACTACGTACGCTTCAACCAGGTGGGTCCCGACTGTCAGGCGCTTCCTTGCCTACGAAGATGTAGTTGGTGGGTCCCAGCAGTCAGGGGGCGAATCATTTTTTTTTGCCCGGACACACTTCCTTGCGTGCGAAGATGTAGCTGGTGGGTCCCAGCAGTCAGGGGGGCAAATCATTTTTCTTGACCGGATGCACTTCCTTGCATGTGAAGATGTAGCTGGTGGATCCCAGTAGTCAGGGGGCGAATCATTTTTTTTGCCCGGACGCACTTCCTTGCGTGCGAAGATGTAACTGGTGGGTCCCAGAAGTCAGGGGGGCGAATCGTTTTTTTCGGACGCACTTCCTTGTGTGTGAAGATGTAGATGGTGGGTCCCAGCAGACAGGGGGAAACGTTTTTTTCGCGAAATACGGGGTCCGTCCGGTGGGTCCCCGCTGTCAGGTGGAGGAATAATTATTTTGCGCGTAATAAGGAGGCACTTCCTTGTTGCAGTAATGGAGCCAGCTGTCAGCCTCTCCATGTACAGTCGAAGTTTGATGGAAGCCATTCCTTGACCACGTTGACCATGCCACACCGAGAGCACCAGCGCGGTGGACGACAGCGAGGCCTAGGAAGGGGACGACACGGAGCCGGGGAAGACGCGGCAGTGGATGCGCACGCGTAGAGGAGTATGAGGCTGTCTTCGCCGTAGAATAACAGGGGGTGTGAGTGCGTAGAGGGATGGACTGGCCAGCGGTGGGAGTAGTAGGGGGCGGTGAGGCCTCCGCGGCATCACAGCCGGCCACGGGAGGCAGGAGCAGGCGGCACGACCGGCGCTGCTTTCGGCGGCTGGAGCAAGAAGACCAGAGGTTGAAGAAGCACTACGGCCGTTGGATGGACATCGTATGGTCACTGGAGCTAGAATCGTTCATATATTGACTAAAGTTGACAAAGACCTCCATCCCAGTCAACTTAGTAGGCCCACAAGTCAGCCTCCCACCAAGGTTGGTCCTAGCTAGCAGGGGGGTATTCATTTTTTTGTGCGTAATAAGGAGGCACTTCTGGTGGGTCTGAGCTGACAGCGGGGGCAACGTTTTTTTCGCGAAATATGGTGGCCCGTCCTATGGGTCCCAGCAGTCAGGGGGAAACGTTTTTTTCACGAAATACTGGTGGCCCGTCTGGTGGGTCCCTGCTGTTAGGTGGAGGAATAATTATTTTCTGCTTAATAAGGAGGCACTTCCTTGCGGCTGCCGTGGACCCAGCTGTCAGCCTTTCCATGTACAATACTCTTCCGATGGAAGTTGGTCGTTGACCACATTGACCACGCCACGCCGAGAGCACCACGGCGGTGGACGACGGCGAGGCTTAGGAAGGGGACGACGCGGAGCCAGGGAAGACGCGGCAGTGGAAGCCCGCGCGGAGAGGAGTACGAGGGTTCACTGGTTCAGCTGTGGTGTGAGGCTGCCATCGCTGCAGGGCCCGGCCAGCGGTGGTAATAGTAGGGGGCAGTGAGGCCTCCGCGGCAGCACAGCCGGCCATAGGAGGCAGGAGCATGCGGCACGACCGGCGCTGCTTTGGGCGGCCGGAGCAAGAAGACCAGAGGTTGAAGAAGCACTACGGCTGTTGGATGGACATCGTACGATCACTAGAGCTAGAATCGTTCATATTGACTAAAGTTGACAAAGGCCCCCGTCCCAGTCAACTTAGTAGGCCCACAAGTCACCCTCCCACCATATTGAGTTACTTGGCAAATCACAAAAAAACTGGGTTGTGTCCATGGACCCAACTGCCAGCCTCTACACGTACAATACTCTTCCGATGGAAGTCGGTCGTTGACCACATTGACCATGCCGCACCGAGAGCACCACGGCGGTGGACGACGGCGAGGCCTAGGAAGGGGATGACGTGGATCGGGGAAGACATGGCAGTGGAAGCCCGCGGAGAGAGGAGTACGAGGGTTCACCGGTTCAGCTGCGGTGTGAGGCTGTCTTCGCCGTAGAATAACAGGGGGTGTGGGTGAGTAGAGGGATGCCCTGGCCAGCGGTGGGGGTAGTAGGGGCGCTGAGGCCTACGCGGCAGCACAGCCGGCCACGGGAGCCGGAAGCAAGCGGTCCCGCCGGTGCTGCTTTGGTGGCTGGAGCAAGAAGATCAGAGATTGAAGAAACATGACGGCCGTTGGATTGACATCCAACGGTTACGTCTTCTAGAATCGTTTTTTGATGTAGTATATAATAACTAAAAAAATCTTGCATACGCGTCAACTAAATAGGCCCACAAGTCAGACCACACCCTTTTTTTTAATAATTTATATATAGCTCGTGGCAACTTCTTATGCAACTTATTGCAGTCGTTTTTTTTGTTGTCTAGGGCCAATTTCGCATATTCCTGTGGGTTCCAAACTATTTTTAATACCGAAATGTCGAGCCAGATTTAAAGTACTTTGAAGATATATTTAAATTAGGTTAATGCCCACTGAAATAGGAAGCTGAAAATGTGAAAAAAAATTCAGAAATTATAAAGTAATTGCCAATTTGTTATATGTTTTTATATTTACAACCCATTTCATATTACTTTCAAGATTTGCAGGCGTCTTGAAAGAGTTGCAGCCCATCAGGGCGTAGAAAAATAAGTAGGCCTAGATTGGGTATTCTTGAAAAAAAATAAACTGGGTCATTTTCACAAAGAAAAAATAGCAGGGCTGGTCACATGGTGAACATAAAATATAAGCCTGGGCTAGACGGGCTACAGCCGAGTTCAAACCCTGCTCCGTCTCAACAATACCAAACAAAAAAAATACTGCTCGAGTAGCTACGTCCTAGGTGTCAGCTGATCTTGTGTTGTTGTCTTGTCTATTGACTATATACACTCACAATGTCGTGGGTCCCAAATGTCAGGAAAACACTAGGAGGAAGCATTTTATTTTTCCATACATTGACGTGGTGGGCTCCTACTGTCATCCTCTCCACGTACTTCTGCCAATTCCTATTGTTTGTTGACCATGTTGACCACGCGAGAGGGTGGCGCCACGGCGAGCGCACCAAAGCGCGTGGAGGACGTCGGCGTTAACGATTTAGGAGACGGTGGGGCGGTGATGCGTGCGCTGAGGCGCAGCCAGCCGTGGGAGGCGGAAACAGGCGGCCCCGCCGGCGCTGGTTTGGTTTTGGCGGCTGGAGGAAGACAGGACTGAAGAAACACGACAAACTATAAAAGCAGCAGGAGTACTTAACAACCTTAACTGAAACTAGCAGGGGCACATAACAACCAAAGCTGAAAGCAGTATGAGTACTTATACAGGTTTAACCGTACAAAGCACGGCTCGAACAGTGCTACTTTGCCTACAGTTAACCAAGGGTGAGGCCGCCAAGCCCCAGGACAAGTCCCAGGCGCCACCCCGCGCATCCACAACCTTCTAAAAGCGGCTTCATCTCGCAACATGGTCAATAAACAGGATATTCGCTTTAGAGCAATGGAAAAGCATGAACATAATCTTTTGTCCTATTCTCCAAGATAGACAGGACTTCATTATTTGAGACCACCCATGAATAAGTATCTTTTCACCTCCAAGGGGAATTGAGTAGGTCGACATAAACATCATGTTGTGACCAAGCGCAAGTCTGACCCGACCATGGTCAGGCATCTGTATAGGAACAATAGAACTCGACAGTTCCTGTTTCAAGAAGATCACAGTTGTAAAACTGTGTATAAGCAATAGTTTATGAACAACATATATAACAGAAAACAACTCGCACCATAAGTTTCTCGACACAGTTGGACCTGTTCAGCGAGTGCAGCAGTGGCATACATATCCCACGTGGCCTTCCACCATTGAAACGCCCCACAAGGACCTCAAGACGATCAATAAAGTGTAGGAACTTGTGGATGTCGATCTAGTCAACCTTAGTGCCATTAGTAACAGCCAAGTTATTACAGATTAACAAACGAGCGGACTGCTTAACTCTGAAAAAACCTACACATGCCACCAATTATAAGAAAATATTAGTTAGAAGTAGCATCTTCGTGAGAGATTCGTTGCTACTTCTAAAGTTAAATTGTGATTAGTTAGACAGAATAGGTGGATTAAGAAGTAATCGAGGCAACAAGCAAGAGCCAGATACAAAACTAACATGGATGAACAATTGGAACGACGTCGGGGTGGAAGATCACAATGAAGATGAGACCAGGTTCTGCTATTTCCATCAACATTCGTGCGCCAGCTTTCAGTCTGTAACACTTGAGAAAGTTTATCCAAGTTCGGCCATAAAAAAGCAGCGATCTTCTTGGTTCATGAACCCAACTCGGAAGTAATATCCATGGCTTGTCTTCACTGTGACCATTAAACTAGTGTATTCAGTTATGGCAAGGCCGAGCATCTTGAGTACATGTGTTCTGGCAGAGCAAATAATACACTGCAGGAAAAATAATATGAGAACACGGCATGTTCAAAAAAAAACCACCCTCCCGGATAGAGAAGAGGATTCTAGGAACATACTGTGCGTGTTTCAAAATGTTCTGTTAGGATGAGAAGGAACAAGTGTGGCATCTCGCCGAGGGCGCAGAAATCTGTAGGGTACTCGCACTTTGGGCACTGCAACTGAAACACACTAGATTTAGTACGAAGAAAAATGCATCAACAGCGGCGGCTGCCATCCTAAGATTACCTACGACCAAGGGACTTGGATTTATCGGGGATGGATGAAGAATTCGTACCTGGTTCTCCATGAGAAAACCCTATGCAATCGCCGAGCGGGGGTTTTCTCTGAACAAGCAGACGAGGGAGAAGGGGATTCAGGCCCAGTGAAATATTGCCGCTTCATCCGTCCAGCTTACTGCTAAAGCTGGAAAGGGGGGGGTTGTGATTTGACGGCTCATTGGGCATTACTACGGCACTACGACCGGGGTGTGTCTACCGTGAAGTTGTGCACTCTAATTTGTGCATATGGCACGTGGACCCCATTGCCGGTTGCCCCACATATCAGCGAAAGGAAGTAGAAAGACAAGAGTAACTAGTTACACATAAATATTTTTTTTGACAGAGAGATACTCCCGCTGTAAAGAAATATACAAATCTTTTATATCATAGGCTCACCTTGCTGAGAAATATACTCCCTCTGTAACGCCCGGGCATTATGGGGGTTCAGCTTTTTTTTATGGGGGTTCAACTGAGAATATAATACTCAGATAGGCTCACGGTTCTGGACTTTGGGCCGCAGGCCGACCCTGCATGTTTCGGGGCCCATGTGTTCTACCTCAGCGCTTTTCATATTGCAAGCGATCGGTACTGCGCTGGTTTTAGATGCTGTCACAAGGCGAATACACAAAATTGAATAAAGCACGGCAGCTGTTGGAATGAAATCGAATGACAGTTCCTACAATCAGAGTTGCAATTCTATCAACGATATACCATGTGATAAATAATACTGTCATACTACTTATACACACAAGACACTTGTTTCACCATGCCACATTATTACATCAAAATCTCTCGGAGGATAGATCAGTTCGGCAGTTGCGTGCTGCTACTGAAGAATTTCAAAGTTGATTTGGACCAGCTCTCCTTGCTGAGAAAGTTCGATTTTGACATCATCCCCTACCGCAAGATATGATTTAGATTTGAACCTTGACCATCCTTTAGCATCAATCATCGTGCGACCATCCTTTGTACTTACGGTATATTGAGCAGGTCCATTCACACCAAGGCTGCGCGTGGTAAGAGAAACTTGGCCGCGGTCGCCCGGATTGTTAAACGACTCCCTCGTTGCTCTAGGATTTCTCTGTTTGCAAACAAGAAGACATACCCAAACAGTTAGATCAACACAGTGAATCATGTGAAACAACATGGAAAGAAAAAATAACGAAGCACTTGGGCGGCCAATGCTTACCAAGAAGGTGGACATATCGGTTTTTGTAAGGACTTTGGTATATGGAGTGTGAACTGCAGCCCAGTCTGTTGCCGGTGCAACTGCACGGGCCGGACCAGATGCAAGTGCAAGTGTTGGTGCAGGTGCAGAAGCCGATGCTGCTGCCGGAGATGGTGCTCCTTGTAGAGCTGGTGCCGGTGTCGATGCCCGATCCTCTGATAGATCAGACTGATCCGCTGACGCGGTCGGTGCCCAATCCTCAGCTGGATCAGACTAAGTTGTTGCCGCTGTCAGTGCTAGAGCAACTACCGGTGCTCGATCTGTGCGAGACAGCGGCGATCGTGTCTAGTCTGCTATGATCAGCTTTCTCACTTGACTAGGATTCGTGACCGTGATCCAGTTTTTTCTTCATTTCTTTTAAACGCGAGAAGGACTAATTGTGGCGTTTTTGTTAAACCAAACTGCAGTTCATCATAGGGATTCAGCTTGTACTCAGACAACAGACTGATCCAATTTTTCCCAGTAATATAAGTGATGGACAGTGCCTTCGTTACTGACATGACATAAGAAGTGAAACCTGGAAAAATAGCCATCATAGAGTAAACCAAACGGTTTATTCTGTGATGAATGTCACATGGCAAAACCTGCATCGTAAAATTATAGGAAAAGAAAGAAAACATGCCATTAAATCAATAAGATTTAGACAGTAAATCAATAAGATTTACTTGATGTGACATGAGTGAATCCTTACCAGGAAATACTATGTTGAAGTACTAAACAGAAGATTGATCGTCCAACTACTTGTGGCATGCAGGGGCCCCGCCTACTCCCACAAGCAGGACAGTCCAAAGGTCGTGACAAATCATATGGACTGAACATCCATGGGACTGGAAATCCAGGTGGGTGCGATAAACCCTGCAATGCATACAGATATTGGAGTGTAACCATAATTGATAAACCGTCCTCACAAAAAATATGATCTGGATTCTTCAAAATGTACAGACTGAATTGAGTGGACAGACATTAACATAAACCGTTCTGTGGACTGACCACACACCAAAAGCAGCAGTACTAATAAACAATACAGGGTTCACAAACACAAATCAAGTACTGAACAATAGTACTTACTACAGACAAGCAAAGTTGAACTAACTAAACTCTATAGACTATTTCTTGCCACCGACCTACAGGAGGAACCCCACATAACTGACTAGGCCATGGACTTCGTGTGAGATGTCTACATGCACCATCACCATCTTGTCAACCTTGGAGAACCTAACAGAGTGGTCTTTCCACTCATAAACATGATGATGAAGACAGGCCGCATCAGATTTGTTGGGAAGCTTTACAAGAACCACACCCTTCGTAATCGAAGGCACAACCAGGAAATTTTTGTGGTCAAGTACAGCCTCGAGAACACGCCTGACAATAATTCTACAGGAAAACACTAGTTCAGGACACGTGGCAACAAGGACACAGCAGCTGGATAGTTCAGTAGTAGAACTCATCATCAGGTCTTCCAGTTCACACGACATGACTTTCAGAACTTCATCTCCACCGCGGACCTGGTTCTAATTCAAACAGAAACCATATTTTATTACTACCTCCGTTCAGAAATATAAGATGATTTTCGATATTATACTCCATATATGACTACATATACGCACAGAAATGAGTGAACAAAGACACTAGAACATGTCTTCAAAGGCATGAGAGCAGAGGGATTACATGTAATATCCATAACACAAGTTTCTGAGGCAAATATACCCTCTTAAAAAGTAGCATTGATGTTCATAAAGTACTCCCTCTGTCCCAAAATTCTTGTCTTAGATTTGTCTAGATACGGATGTATCAAGTCACATTTTAGTATTAGATAGATCTGTATCTAGACAAATCTAAGACAAGAAATTTGGGACAGAGGGAGTAGTTGAAAGTAATCTATAAGAAATCAGTGTCAACCTCTTGCATGTTTTGGTCAAAAGAGGAATTTAGAACCGTCATTTGGCACACTAAAATTACATGCAAGATCACCCAGAAAGTTGTACTACGAGTACTAGTACTGCGTGTTAGATGAAAAAACACGATCAAGATCAAGAAAAGATCGTCAACAAGAGACATTACCTGGACTTGCTTAATTAGGGTTCCCGGAGAGGGGGACTTGGACAGGGCGATGGCTTTGAGCTTGTCTGCGGTAGTATCGGCAGGGTGCTTGCGCTTCTTCCTACCATGAGCATCGACGGTTTTGGCCAGAGCAATAGACATCACGTCGGCCGGTGCTCCGGCATCCATCCAAGAGAGGAAGCTGAGAAAGAAGAGTGAAAGGAGGAATGAGATGAGGGAGAAGCGAAGCGAGTGGGGGGTTTCTTCAAGAGAGGAAACTGAGAGAGAAGAGTGAAATGATGGTTGGTTCATCCGTCCAACTTACTGCTGGAAAGGAGGGGGTTTTGTGATTTGACGGCTCATTGGGCATTACTGCGGCGGTTCGATCGGGGTAGTCTACCATCACTCTACTACGGAGTAATTTAGTGCATGGCTGGTGGACCCAGGTGTTGGTTGTCCCACACGTCGGCGAAAGTGAGTAATTTAGTGCATGGCTGGAGGAGGATCCGCATGGTAGAGCGTATCCACTGTTTTTCATTCTGAAGAAAAAAATGATTACAGCAAGCGTTTCCACTGTTACGACGGAGGAGTGCGGAACACGGCAGCCACTTGAACATACACAGTGCTCCTACTACTAGGCATGTGCAGTGGTTAATACGTCAGTACTACACAGTCTTGTTGCTAGTGTAGTAAGATATGACGATAACAAATGATGTTGTGCGCATGTCAACTACTCCTATATGTAACATAGTACCACTTTTTCGACTGTCCGGTCGAGAATGAACGGTGAGATCAATGTTAACAGAACTAGGTCCACAGCGCACGGAGAGTACGGTGCTACAGTACTCCATGAAACATGAACCATCTGAAGCACATCCAATAGTGTTAGACAGGGTGTATGAAGGGTGCATGGGATGGGAGCAAAAGTTCCCTTCTCGACCCACTTTTGGGTGTTTGGCAAAGTGCATGAAGGGTGCATGAGTCCACACTAGTAGGTTGACAAAAATACACAAAGAGGAAACAACTATATTGAGATGAGAATGCAACCAAACACACCCACACGCTTTGTGCTATAGTGACTGATCTGCACCGTCTGAGTTTGATCCAACGGTCATGTTGCGCCGAGACATGGACATGCCCATGCAGAGGGCGCCTAAACACTACCAAAGTCCCTCTGCTTCTCGAGGCGCACGACGTTGGTGATGCAGGGTGCAACCGCCCGCAGAGCCCGCTCCCGGTCGACGGGAGCCAGCTCGTCAAAGATGGTGTCCAATGGCACGAATGGATTCTGGTGACGGAGCACTGAAAGGATTCTCCCGGCAATGGCCACGGCAGCCCACAACCCCTCCTTGTCCAGCTCAGCCCCCACCATCGCACGAAGACGACTCAGCTCCTCGGAGATATAGGTGAAGAAGGAGACCAGGTCAGGAAGCCGCAACTCATTGAAGTCGACCGGGTGGTCGAACGGGTTTAGCCCGATGGCCGGCATCGTCACGCTGGCACGACGGTAGGCATCGCGCAGCTGCAACACGTGTGTGGCAACTTGGTTCAGCAAGTGGCTGAGGCGATCCTGGACCCTGTCATGATCGGCCCGCTCGCGCTCCAGCCGGCTCCCCTGACGGTCTATCGTATCTCCCGCTTTCTGTAGCAACACCGCCGATGCCTCGAGCATCTTTGTGGTGGACGCCTGCCACTTTTGAAGCTCCGTGAACTCCTGCACATAACGGAGGAGCATGACACTCCTCTCCTCCTTGAGCTCACGGAGCTCCACGTCCTTGGCCCTGAGCTCTGCATCCTTGGCATGGAGCTCCTGTGTCAGGCGCCTCACCTTGGACTCCGTGATCTGCTGCGCTGCCATGACACCAGGTAGAAGCAATGGGGAGAGGAAGCAAAGGGGACGAAACGGCTGAAAGGCAATGCAATCTACGGGAAGGCGGAGGGAGCCAGCCGAGGAGCGGGGAATCTTTTGGTTTTCACCAGGGTAAAACACCAGTCGATGACTTCTCACATCAGGAAGCAGTGGGTTTTTACAGGCGGAGTCATCGTGACTAATTGCTGCCGCGCCTGCTCCCGTCAATCAAAAAATTAAAAATCCTGCCACGCCTGCTCCCGTCAATCAAAAAATTAAAAGTCCTGCCTCACCCAAACACCAGAGCAACACCGCGGTGGATATTCAAATTTACCTGTCGGCAAGTAGATAAAAAAAGGGGTGAAAAACAAATGTGGCGGCGGCCTAGCTAATCGGTCGAACTAGCCCAACTAGCTAGCCACCGTGCTTCACTGATGTACTCGGCGGGAAAGGTGGTCTTTCATGATTTGACGACTCATTTACTTGCTTCCGCGCTACGACCGAGGAGGACCCAGAAAACGCGCGGTAGGGAGTCCCACGTCAGGAAGAATATTTGCGTGCACCACCCGGGAGGACCCCGAAACCGCGCGGTAGGGTGTGCCACGCCTCGGCACGGAGGAAAAATATGTGTGTAAAAATATACTGTATCAGACGTAGTACCTATGGTTCGACCTCGGGACCCAGCTAGTTGGTCGAATACACCCCACTAGCCACACAACTTCATCATGCAAACGTGGCACGGTTAGCTTCGTATCGACCATCCACAACGTCTCTTGTTCTAGGCGATTCTTCTATTTTCCAAGCTTTTCTTAGTTGTAATAACACCACGGCAAGCTAGCGCCGCTCTTCGTGTTTGCTCGTGCAAAGGTTAGACAATGGAGACAAGAGAGATTGAGATCGCAGACCTGGGACCCGCCCGTAAGTGAGACAATGGTCATTCACGTGTTGACGAGGCACTCCCTCTACTCTACTCAACGCAAGTACTGTATAAAATCAAGTTATGGGACAAAGCCAACAACCGTTCATTTTTTCAGGATATCGACTTACGCTTTGTAGTCCAGGTTGCCAGTTCGAATCTCGTCTTTCAGATTTGTTAGTTTTAGGTCCAAATTTGATTAATGATTAGTGGGACCCCCGTGTGTTGTTCCGATATTTCAGTGTAGGATGTTTTTTTTGAACAAACACTTTGCGCGGTTAGACAAGTAACGTCACGAGTTACATGTATTTTGCAAGTTTACGAACAAAAATGACAGTGGCATAGAATATCACATCCACCCTGCAGCTTGCATACTATACTGATACAAGTTTTTACACCGTTGGAAGTGAGATCCAATGGCTTGGGAGTAGTCTTTGTAACTATGCACAATTTCCAAACTCTCCAATGGTTTTTTTGCAAATAAAACATTCAGGCCTCGTGTGTGCCGCTGCATCTTTGATCCAACGGATCCCCGGTGCTCATATTAGGTGCTCCTCGTAGCTTAATTACCCGCTACGGTGATATGAGCATCTAGGTCGTATGATCAGTGATCAGATGGCACATGCGTAGTACTTGTACTTTCTGCGCATTTCCCAAACTCTATTAGCCGTATATTGCAAAAACATTCAAACCTCCAACTGTGGGTCGTTAGATATCAGTGAACTCGTATCACCATAGAGTCTACGGTGCGGGAGCACCTCATACTCTCCCGTGCGAGAAAACATAAGGTGCTATCGTAGCTTGGATGCTACGGTGATACGAGCTTGGAGGTCATTTGATCTGAGATCCAATGGCATCTGAGCAGTCTTTGTGCTTGTAAGCAGTGGCCGAACGCTTTTGGGGCTTTTCTGCAAAAAAACATTCGAACCACCGAGGAGGTGTTGGGTCACAAATCCAACGCCTCTGAAGAGCTTGTATCACCAAAGCATCTAAGGTGTGGTAGCACATGATATTCTTACATATAGGAGAATATGATGTCCTCCTTCATCTTAGATGCTATGGTGATACAAGCTTCGAGGTCGTTGGATATGGGATCAAAGGGCATCTATGTAGTTTTTGTACAAATTGTGTGCAATTCTCAAACTCATCAAGGTTTCCTGCAAAAAAATTAAGACACATCATGTGAGCTGCTATATCTCAGATCTACAAGCTCCAAGCAACTCGTATCGGCATATAGCATCTAAGGTATGGCGGCACATGATATTCTCCTGGGGAGGAGGGGTGGGGGTGCACAACCAATCGGTGGTTGGGAGGGTGGGGACAAATCTAATCTAAACAACCCTAGACAAAGCTCCACAATTTTATCTAAGGTCGAGGGGTTGACCCCCGACAATCATAGCTCCGCCTAAACACAACATTTGCATGTACTGTAGTACTAGACATAATATTCATGTTTCAGTTTCATGTTCATTTTAAATATTGAACTGAGGACCATGGATGTCTTACATTTTACTCCCTTTGCTCCTAAATATTATTCTTTTTAGAGGCTTCAAATGGACTGGCACATACATATGTATATAGACATATTTTAGAGTCCAGATTCACTCATGTTGCTCCGTATGTAGTCACTTGTTGAACTCTCTAAAAGACTAATATTTAGGAATAGAAGGAGTATTTTTGAATTCGTGTCATACATGCATGGTTTGGAAAAATAGATGCACTATACTTATTGGATTGTTGTTGTGTTCGTGCGTGTGTCTCTCTCTCTGTGTGTGTGTGTGTGTGGTCATATGCTTGATACATACAAAGTTTTCTCACCTCCATATTGTTCCTCTTTTAAATTTGAATTTGCATTGGAAAACTTACTAGGGATACCATGAAATATGAAATCCACGTTGAGATCACTATATCACAAACTCACTCTAATTCAACAACTCGTCATAAGTCAATTACCATGTTGAGATTAGTATTTGCAAGGAAAATATGGGTATTGTAATACACATAGATTCGTTCGGCAATTTACAAGGTTCCTTTCGTATTCTCGAATGGTAGGACCCAACGGCGTACCAGGCAGACCTTGGCTCGTGTTGATCCTAAAAAAACAGGCTCGTGTCCTTTGGTGGCGTGCGTGGTACGCACATTAGGAAACCCCAACCAGTCGAGCCTCAGCATTTCAAGTCGAAATATCTCGCGACCAGAATTCCAGCCCTAGGAAATTCCCCTCATGTCCCCGGTCCATAATGACTACCGGTGAACAACGGAGGGATGCTTTGGTAACTAGACAACTTTACCTACCGTGCCGAGCACGGTTCAATTCCCTCGGTCGCCGCTCGTCAAGGTCACCCATCAACTGCATTGCCTAGTACTACTACTACTACACAAGGATGAGCACAAAATTGAGCCCGTTTGTTCGTGCCTAGTACTTGAGTTAATATATCAGGCAATGCACTGGTACGGAGGGATTATCCTTTTACTCCCTCCTTTTCGGTTTATAGGGCTTATCTCAAAATTTTAGTTTTCCCATTTTATAAGTCTCAATTTGGTTGTTCCCCATCACACGTTCAGATTTCAAGGTGCAATAAATCATTAGATGCAAGTATTAAGAGAAAATTGACCAATGCATGTACTTTATGCATGCATGCATTGCAATTAATGCATTCGTAAACACAATTTTTGAGGAAAACAAGCGCATTAATTTAGTGGTTTTGCAAACTACAACAATTGTTCCACCACTCACCATCTACCTTGGTTGGTGAGATTTTTGAATCGAGCCCTATAAACCGGAAAGGAGGTTTAACTAAGCAAAATGTTTGACCAAATCCTTTCTTAAGAAATACAACAGGACAGATGTACGGCTTGAAAATTTATTGCATGATGCCGGTTATGATATTGTTTCGAATCCTGGATCTTAAATTTCAGAAAATCCAAAAGTGAGCATAAACTCTTGAAACTGAGCATGGTCACGTGATATGGCACAAATATTACTTCGTAAGTTTTTTCTTCAATTCGAGACAAGCTGCTTATGACAAGTTGCACAAATGAAGAGCCAAGGTATTTTGGAACAAAGACATGTCATGTTAAGGCGAACGCTTTCACTATTGAAACCGTGGGCGTTTACGTGCCGCCACGAGTCCCCGCTTCTCATCGGCAGGTGCCGTCCCAGGAAGCGTGTGAGTCAATGGGAGGCGTGCGAGCAGACCGCTGCGCTGGCTGTCAGGGAGGCGTGCGAGCAGACCGTTGTGTAGACTCACCGGGAGGCGAGCCCTTTGACCAGGCTCCGCCGCCCACCATCGTCCCAACTGCTCCCACTTTTAATGTCGCCGGCGCCGCAGTTTAAAATCAACCCCGCAATACCCGGTATCGCTACAATCCTCTCTCTTCCTCTCCGATTCTCCTGTCGTCTACCTCCAACTAGCCTGACCTAAACGTACGCCATGCCGCATCACGATGGTCTGCCCTTAGTGTTCCAGTTTCATGAGGAATACACCCAGCCGGAGTCTCAAGAACATAAGGCGCTTTGGGACGAGCTTGAACTGGCCTTGTGGGAAGACGCTGCCCCTATCCCTGCTCCCGTTCCGGCTCCCATCGCCCCTACTGCGCCAGCGCCCATCCCCGTGGCATTGATGGCTTGGGAGCCACACATTGTCGCCGAGCTTGATGCCACGGGGTTCCACGAGGTCCTCGCCGACTTTCACGCGCCCGTGCACCTGCTAGCGCATGCGCCTGCGCGTGCACTGACGCGCACGCCCGTGCTGGTGCCCGTGCACCTACCAATGCATGCGCCTGCGCGTGCACTGACGTGCGCGCCCGTGCTGGTGCCCGTGCACACGAATGTCTCCGCCGCGCCCTTGACGGAGCCTGTCCCCGCGCGGGTGCCAGTGCGCCCCTCAGCGGCATGGATGGCCGCCGTCGACCGCTTCCTTGCACCAACGCCAGTCGCCTCCTCCCGCCAGTTGACTCGCTTCGAAGTCCAGAACATTTTGGCCTTCCTTGAAGCTAGGCCAACGTCCACGAGTACGCCAACAACGGCGCAAGATAGCGTCGTCGCCGTCGGTCAGTGGCCCGATGACACACAGAGCACGGCTGAGGAGCCGCTTCCCACCGCGAGACGCCCCCGCCGCCGCCGCATAATCTAAATTTGCCATGAAAAATGTTCGGATTGCCATGCTTAAAATCCGAACGTTTATCATTTCCATTTATTTTATATCGATCATCATATAATTTAAAGTCGGAGTCAGACTGAACGAAATGTATGGTTTGATCGATTGAATGTTCTGCTAGAGCCATATCAAATTAAATATAAAACGTCATCAAGCCACATGTATTCCTTGTCATCCAATGACCTAGACTGCTTCAATGTCGAGCGCTCAACACGTTTAGCGTGCAGTTAATTTCATGCCAAAAATAGTGCTAATCACATGACAACACGCAAATAATATCCTGGTAGTTAATATCCTCATGCACTTAATATACTTCCAAATTAACGTGCATTGCACGTACACACTGACTAGTGCTGCTAGTACGTGAAACTGGTGCCGTGACTTATGAACGCGTCCAGATATGGTCAAGGGCAACATCGCCAGCGAGTTCTTCCTGTTTGCCCGTGCATCTAAATGCAGAAGGGGAGGAGAGAGAGCACACATGGAACCCACCAGTAAGTGAAGGTGAATAGTACTAAAAATAATATTACATGTTATCCATTAATTAGGCTGTGGTAATATAAAAACATTATGTGAACAAAGGGGGTACAACAAACATTGCTATTCTACGTATATGTTGCCTATTGACGTGCGGCTTGAAGGCCCGGTCGCATGTTCGATCCTCCTCCTTTATTTTTTAATTTGTATATGGCTCCAAATTTGTTTCATGGCATGTGGGCCCCTCAGTGTGTAGTTTGTAGCACTTTAATTTGTGGGTCGAAATTTGTTCCATTCCAAGTGGACTATCGGTGTGTAGTTTTGTAGCTTATTTATAATTATTAAAGAGAATAACATAGTTTTTTCAATAATACCATGGTGCGACGTTGAAGACGAGAAAGGACATGCGAGAGAGCGATGACCGAGCCAGAGGGAAATCAACTAGGGGAGTTGCATGGGTTCCAACGGTGTTTGGAGTAGTTGTGGGCCGAATGCTACGAAAATATAATCTAAACCGACCGGAATAAATGCCTACACAAATTAATCCAAGGTTGGAGTGCCCCTCACAATGTAAATAGCTCCGGCTTTGTGAGCGATGGAGAGGTAGTAGCTTCAACGCGTGGAAGATACGGTGTGAGAAAGCAAGGTCAACCGAGAGACATATAGATAGAGAGACAAAGTGAGTGTGGTCCGACATTCATTGAACAAATATATATGCTCCGGAGAGATATTGTTCGATTGAGCTTTTGGCAAGGGTGAGGGCTGTAAGATAGAGCTTGAGAGATGATCCAGTCACAGACGTGTAGATATATTTTGTGCGTGGGAGGAAGCAAGGTCAACCGATCACATAGGGTCGTCGTGCGATCAAAAGAGTGAGACGGGTTGGAGAGAGTGACCTAGAAAGACGATGTGCGTGAGAGAGTATACAATGTGAATAGGTCAAATTGGGCTCAAACATGGTGATATATCGTTTTTGTCTGAGAAAGAGCAAGGTCAATCGAGACATACGGAGAGAGAGAGAGAGAGAGAGAGAGAGAGAGATTGAGTGAGCATGGCCGACCATGAGGTTGAAAGAGTGGCGGCGGCTTAGATGGACTGACCTAGATAGACAATCTACGTGAGAGAGTATAGAGTGTGTCGATCGAGGCCCGAACAGGGAGATATATCATTTGTGTGTGAAAGAAAACGGGGTTAAACGAGACTCAGATAAAGAGAGCGAGATTGAGCGAGTGTGGCCCGCCATGCAGAAGAAAGAGTGAGACAGTCTCGAGGGAGTGACCTAGATATACAACGTGCGTGCGTGTGCACGAGAGGTTGGGGGGCTAGATAGGCAATGCATGTATTTAGTGCGAGAGGCTGAGAGGGAGAGGGGGGGAGCGAGAGAGAGAGCTCGGCATGGGGTACAATGGCGGGTGTGTGAGGTAAATACATTTGGTAACAGGAGTGGAAAAAGGGGTTGTGTAGTTGAGAGACTTAAAGATCAAAACATGGAGAGAAAGAATGAACGTGTGTTGGAAACCGATAGCTTCCTAAGGTGGTTAGGAGAGGAAGATTGACTGATAGAGGAAGTATGTAGCGTTTGT
>NC_041393.1:258870252-258897635 GCF_002162155.2 Triticum dicoccoides
AAAACAACATTTGAATGTATATAGTACGAGACTTAATATCGATGTTTCAATTCGGTGTACATTGTAAGATTTGAACCTAGGACCAGGCATACGGGTAATTATTTCGAAATCGTGCCATACTAAGTTTCGAAAAGTTGACATTGACTCAATTTGTTGTGCTATTTTGTAGGTCATATGTTTGAATCCATCCAAAAGTTTTCTCACTACCATGGTGTTCATCATATACATATGAATTTGTATTAAAAAAGTAGCATGGATACAGTGAAATGCGAAATCCATGTTAGAATTGGAGATCGCTACGTGACACACACTCTAATTCAAATAACTAACTACGTGACACACACTCTAATTCAAATAACTAATTATGTGACACACTCTAATCCACGTTAGCGTGGGTACTGTTTCAATTTTTTTCAAATAACTCCTCATTAATTAATTTATAGTACTCCCTCTATTCACTTTTATAAGACCTTGAAGGCATTTCAGACAATGTGCAAAACAGTTCATTTTAAGTTGTCTGAAACAACTTACAAAAGTGAACGGATGGAGTATCTCGTTCTGAATGACTAATTATTGCAAGGAAAACACGGGCATGGTAATACATACAGATCCGTTTGCAAATGATAGAAGATTCATTTGTATTCTCAAATGTAGGCGCACCAGGTAGACCAGGGTCGTGTCGGGGTGGACACTGCTTCGGTGCCTTAAAGGCAACTGCCCTTGGGTGACTGACATGTGGGCCAACCACCTATTGGGCCCACATGTCATGGACACAAAGGCAGGTGCCTTAAGGCACCGAAGCATAGTCCTGTCGTGGTGGTCGCCTGTGTCGGACGGACGCGTAGCACCCAGCCACCCACCCCCCTCCCCCCCAAAAAAGGACGACAACAATATAAGTTCGCGCTTCCATGTTTCGGATTGAAATATCTGGCGGTCCCAATTCTAGCCCTGCAAAATCTCTCTTCTCCACCATCCCATTCCGTGCCCAGATTGCTCAAATCCCTAATTCGCCGCCATCCCTCGAACCACCCCTTGTCTCATCTCTTTCCCCATCGTTCCCCACCTCTGTGCCGGACGACAACGACGAAGACGATGGTCGCGCTTCACCACCGCACCGGAGCTACCTCATCTATGCCCTCATCCACCGCACTGGGTGGTCCATCGACAATGTCGTCCGCGGCAACCGATGTGCCTCACAAACACCGAGTTCCACCGCATCAGGTGTGCTTCACCGACGCTGTCTCCCAGCTCACCGGGGCTACTTAATCGAGTACATCGTCGCACCTCCGCCCCTCGAGGCCGTTGGGGCTTCACCAACGGTCTCGTCCACCGCATCGTAGCGCTCCGCTGCCACTCAAGATCTGCATCTGTGCGCAGCCAGCCAACGCCAGTGCATCACCCTCAACGGCTCTGAAGTGACCCACACTATAGCTAGGCGAGCATGCCCAAACGCCGGCCCGAACTAGGTATCCACACATCACTCCCTTCTGCACTGTTCCGACGATGTTTGGATATCCTTTCACTGCTCTCTTAGCTTACACGCCTATGCAACTCTGACTTTAACTCTTATTTCTTCTGGAGATATCGTCTGAAACAAGCAAATCCATTTTTTAGCGAAGCATGACGGCGCTACGGAATCTGGTACACATCCTGCACACCCGTATAACCTTGTAAGTATCTGTCCTCCGGTACAACATCAAGGTCGATTCCTCTTATTTTATCAACCATTCGCCGTGTCAAAAATGCAGAGGGGGATGCAAGGAGCACAAGGCCTGCACATCCAAGCAAGTGGTTACATGGACTTGTACATGGAACATCCCAAGCGCAAGCAGAGCTGCAGTGAGCCTGTACAACAAGCTAGCATAAGTCCCTGCATTTCATTTAATTCGTACTGGCATCCGTGTATGATTTGTGTGAAGTGGCTGATCCACGAATTCAAGTTACCAGCGGAGAACATTTAACTTAAAAAATACGAAGGCACTGGCACTCCGGAAATCAACATAACTTGAGAAATGTGAAGCTACATGCACTTTGAAAACTAGCTAATGATCCAAAGTAGTTCAGATTATAAACACTAAATGATGCAAGCACCAAAAAACACAAAATTCAACATGGTCTACAAGGACTACAAACATGGTCTGTACCTGCTTGAATTATTCGTTCTCTCTCTGAAAATATCGAAGTGTAATTGCACGTATAACCAGTGCGCAAACTGCATATCAATATATCTATCCTGCACAAGTATGCCAATAGTTTCAAACAACAGATTAGAAAAGTATTTATGCTATGTTTTCATGATAAGGGGACTTTCTGGTAGATGGCCTCGACGTTTCCTCAAGCTATGAAAATGCACTATAATTTGCTTGTTATCAATGCCTGCAAATCTCTGTCTATCTCAACATAGTAGATCATCATTAGACACTAAATCCTTCAATGAGCTTGCAAAATTCTTGCATTAGATCCCTCATTAGACACTTCAGGAGCATGTAAAATGTTTGCATCAAATCCTTCATTAGCAGTCTGTTCGTTAGACACTTCAGGCTCAAGAACAACATGAGCTTGTATGTTTGCACTGGAAACTTGATTAGATACATCAGATTCAGTCAGTTCAGTATTGATTGGGGGAGTTATAAAATAAGTAGAAGTTGGTTTCATTTTCTCATAGATTCCCTACAAACAAGCAGTTTTACAACACTGTTAGGTTTAACTATTGGCCAGAAATTGAAGAGTTGAATTAGATATAATCAGGGATGTGATGTACCTGCTCGTTGCGCATGCTACTCTTGCAAGCTGCGATTGTCCGTTTGCGCAAGCTCGATGCCATGCCCATGCTGCCGCCGGTGCCTCCCACGCAGGCTACACCCAGGGTTGGATCTTCATCTTCTTGTCCTTCCGTTCGCTTGAAGCCCGGCGACCTCCCTCCAACGAGGGCGCGAGGAAGTGTTGTGTCGGTCTGTCCAGCGGCGGCTAGGTTAGGAGCGAACCAGACTGGAGGCTGGAGCGAATGAATTGGGATTTTTCCTGCTGTCGATCGATATGGGAGGCGCTCGTTTGGGCCGCGAGCCTGCTATAGGGCCTGCCTTGCACTTATGTTATTGGCCCATCCAAATTGAAGCATTTTTCTTCATTTTTTACAATGCCTGCTCATGCGTTGGGACGAACAAAACTAGCGTGGGCCAACCTGGACGACTCAAACTAGGTGCACACTTTCCAGCCACCTGAGGCGGCCGCCCATACCAGCCCCTATGGTGGCGTTGCCCATTTTTGCGTGTATGATTGGATAGTGAAAAATATTCTAGTGGCGCTTTTGATTTACCCACAGAATGGTTGAATTGCTTGTTTATATGAACTGGGTTCACCAATAATGTGAAGGATGCCAGTCTTTTCATCCTATTGTAGATTGCTTAGATCTCGATATGCCAAAAGTAATCGCATGAAATATACAGTAAAAGCCAGTGTGATGTGTTTGGCTACAACTAGTCTGACTACACGTTCTCATATAACATATCAAGGATGCACCATCTTACCAGATTAACCATTCGACTTACCCATGCAGTGTGGGAAGAATGAAGTATTGGGACTACGTATCCAAGCAATTGCTGCCATGGACTCCTTCGTACAACCTTGTAAGCGAAAAAGAAGTTGCAGTGTGCCTGTACAAAGAACTAGCGTAAGTTCAGTTACCTGCTTCTCGGAATTTTAGTTAGCCACTTATTGCAAAATTGTTCAATTATGTTGCTTGGCTTAATTTAGTTTGCTACTGATTACATAATGGCACAGCCTGTTAATCATATTGTAGACTGCGCCTATCTATGTGTTTGATACTTACTGTTAAGAATTACCTGTTTGCCTTAACTTAAATATCTACTTGTTTGTTTAACTGCTTTGCTGCTGCAACAGCGGGTTACAATGATGTTAATAACTACTTTTCAGCATCCAATTGAAACTCTTTAATTCCTTGTTTGTTTAACTGGTTTGCTGTTATAACTCCTAATTGAGATGTTTTGCTAACTACAACTTTTCTGAATCCAATCGGAACTTTAATGGCAAAACAGGTTAGCCCAAGATCAAAGAGTGTGGTCCCCATGGACGATGCATCATCCCATAGCAGTGGCACCGGCCCAATCGTGCATTATGAATTGCCAACTGCTGATGCTCTAGAGGCTAAACTAGTGGTAGAAAGAGATTCTGCTTCTGCACTTAGAGATGAAGTTGACATGTTGAGGAAGCAAACAGCACAATCACAAGCAGTACTCAAGACAACCATTAAATATTTGGTGGATTTGAAAACGAAGCAAGATGAGACTGACCAGATTGTTAAGGTTCTGAAGGAAAAAAGGAAATTAAATTCCTACTTGGTAAATCATAGGTGAAATGTTCTTTCCATATTTGAATAACCTTTGTGTTGTCTGTTCATTTAATCAATCAAACCATTTGTTTTAGAGATCATGTAATAATTTTTTTTTGGTTTGTAATTTTATTTGAGCACAAGTCTGTATTAATTGATAAGACTCGAAGACATTTCATTTGGATTGCTGTGCCAGATGTACAAATATGCCAATCGGGCTGAATGTGCATTCAGCAATAGTAGTAGTATAGATGGACCATAAGTGGCACACATCGGAAAGGGCCAAGATGCTGGCTAAAAAAAGGATGCTGTTGTAGCCAAAAAAAAGTATAGTGACCTGCCTTATGTATGTTAGTTGATATTATTGATCCATATACTCTATAAGTGTTTATATGTCTGTAA
Source organism: Triticum dicoccoides (assembly GCF_002162155.2). Taxonomy (NCBI): domain Eukaryota; kingdom Viridiplantae; phylum Streptophyta; class Magnoliopsida; order Poales; family Poaceae; genus Triticum; species Triticum dicoccoides. The sequence continues at coordinate 258,875,003 of NC_041393.1, forward strand.
GTTCTGTATATTTGGTTGATTGACTCGGCATTTGAATCTTGATACATCGCTTGTGTACATATCTAAATGGGAGTACACATTATGCTGCGTGTGACATTTGAGTTGGACATGAAGTGTTTCAAATATTCGAATTCACCTTAAACTGGATTCTAGTTTCTGAATTTGAGTATCGGCATTTGTAAACCATATTCATATGTGACAGTGGAATACATCTTTGTCGTCCTTTTGAAGATATATAAAAACACATAGAATGATTTATAAAGATTCATATAGGAATACAAAATGGATTCGAATTTAGTTGCCAGGGTAAACGTGGATGCTTATTGTCCCAAAATTTGAAAGAAGCAGCAAAATGTCCACTCCCACGTCGGCTGCACGAAGCCAGGTGTTTGGGAGATGGAAATTACTGTCTACCCATTACATGAACAATCCATCGGCCCGATTTCCACTACTTTAAATTGGGGTAGGTTAGTAACTTCAATTAGACGTCACACGACCGCCTCTAAGCCCATTCCGACACGGTGGGCGTCAAACATGGGTGGCAAAACACATTTGATTCAAGCTCGTCCAAAAGACCACTGTTTCTCCCTCCGTTCCCCATTTATACACGGTGGGCGGCAAAACAAACTCGACTCGGCCGAAATCGGTGTAGGAAAATATTTTCAATAGGGGCAGGTTTGTAACTTCACTCAGACATGACACAACCGCCCTACCTGTCAGCCCTGTTCATACACCGTGGGCGCCAACCATGGGCGCCAACCACCCTCTCCTCACCCGAAATCGCTCTGGGCAAATATTGGCGAGGTGCAAGATTACCGTCCTATCCCCTACCGACGAGACGTCCAAATTTTAAATGGGGGCTAAGTTCGTAACTTTCCCATATTCTTCAGACAGGCGCGTCCCAAAAACATGGTTCCCGTACCTCTCCCTCCATTTTCCCATTCATACATCATCCGCGCTAGAACATCCCATCCCCACACCAGCCTCCGTCTGCCACCCCATCCATCGCCGCCGTCCTCCACCACATCCATCGCCACCGTCCTCCACCATGCCGGAGCACCTACCAAGACCGCGTCGTCCACTGCTAGAGATGGACGTTTCTCATCCATGGCGACGGACAAATAGCCTTGCATCGTGTCCTCTCGCTTCATCGGCGCCGTCGTCCATTTTGCCAGGGGCCGCTCACAGGACCTTCTCTTCCACCGCAACGAGACTTATCCCCTGATGCACCCGTCTACCGTCGCAGATCTGCTTCAATGCCACCGATAGCCATCGCACCCCCGATGCCTACACGACGCCGCAAGAGAGGTGGTACTTCATATCTCCTCAATTTTTTGATCTCAACCAGAAAATAGATCTTAACTTGGTTACTCTACTTTCTTTTCAGCTCTTAGAATTTAGTTCTTAGTTCTAAGCAAACAATGGATGCTAAATATCATTTCTCCGGTTTGCAGCTTCAAATCTGCCATGGCACAGCCATAATACGGTTTAATTGATCATGCTTAGGGTTTAATTGATCATGTTGGTTCCGTGGTGGTTTCTTTAATAGAAATCAAAGGGGAAACCCTCTTTTGCTAAAAAAATATGCTTACAATTTTCCCCTCTTATGATCACTATACGATCAGAATACGTGCTTCGTGTCATAATAACACTGCTCCACCCATCAAGCTAAACAAGCTTAGATGTTCAAATACGAAACTGATATTATTAAAACAGAGTTGTTTAATTTGTCATCTAAATGTTCCTAAATTAGTTTCGAAAATGCATGTTCGCTGCTCGGGTGTATATCTCTACAGGGTGCCCACGGTAGGCCGGTCCACCCTGGGATTTTAGGTCGTCCTAGGCCTCGATTCCCCTATGTTCTGCTGCGCGCTTCCGATCTCTACTCGCCCCCAGCCGCCTGCATCGCGGGCGACTTGCTGTCCCCGGACGGCATGACTCTAGGAGGAGACACCGGACTAATAGGAGGCCAGGAGCCGCTCGCCTAACAGCGTCACTGCTGCCCGGGCGTGCCGCCGTGCCTACCTTCCCAGTCCGTTCAGGGCCTAGGCGTGCAGCACCCACCAAGCCAACCCGATTTATCCTGAGGTACGTCCTCAACACTCAGTAGCCACTCCTAATCACCCATTTTCTAATTGATTCCTTACTCATTAGGCAGGACTGTCATTATGTTTTGTTGTGTGCTCAGTGCCACCTACACTTAATGGTTTAGATGTATTTTGGTAATCTTTAGTACCTCTAAAGTTCACAGGGTTTTCAAAATTCCAGCCCTCGGAACAGAAACTAGTCATTTTGGATTGTTGGTCGTAGTGACATTGACCCAGATTACTACTGCAAGCTAGGTTTGTTGACAATTTTACTTGTCTTTCCTACTCTTTCGATATAATATCCAATTATTCACGTCGATTAGTTGTAAACAATAAGTGCTAGACAAACTTCTTCATTCAGATTTTGGACGGTCTCTTACTGCAATTATAATTCTGCATACTTGTCCTAATAAGCTCACAAGTAAATGATTGATTCACTACATCTATGCTTGCCTTGTCATATTTGATCTCAAAATTCTTTTAGGGTAGACCACCCTGTTTCTAAATACTGGAACCGTAGACATGAGTGAATAGTATTTCTCTATGTGATCTCTTCCATCATGTGTGGGTAACGAACACTGCATTGTATAGAAAGAAAGTGTCATTTCCAGCTTTTACATAGGTTTCGATCTTTTACATGGAATACAATCTGCCTACTTGCTTTGTGTCGCACTACCAACACTCCACCCTTGAAGCTAAACACTACGCCACTCATAATTGCTTAGTTTATTTGTTCAAATACGAAATTCATATGATTCTAATGTTCCTACTTCAGTTTTGAAATGTGTGCCTGCCTGTTATAGAGACATAAGGGGTTTGTATTTCTGTGTGTGGTCTGGTCAGCACGGTTGGGGAGGTGAACTTTGCATATGCAGGGGTTTATAGGGAGACACTCACCATGTTGAATCTGCAATGCATTCCATAGATAATCTGACTACTTTTTACGTTTTCATGAATCTCAGATTCTGAACAGCATGCGCGCATGAAAAGAATAAAGCAGAACAATGCCATGGCTGTCAAACTTGGCATTAAGGGACTGAAATCAAGTCTGGATGGAAAAAAGGTGGAAAGTGCCATTGATTATCTGAATGGCAAGAAAGTCGCATTGTTAAAGGTGAAATGTATATCTCTGTTTGCACAAAAAAGGTGGAAAGGTGGGTGACTAACAAGTGATGAAACCTGCATCAAATGAAAAGAAGCATGTTCCTTATCTGAATGGCAATCCTACAAGGAAAGTAGAAATTTCTAAAGCAGTGGCATTGCTAGATATTAGTGTGGGCATTAGGATTAACTATGACAACCATTAAATATGACATTACTTTGGGCACGAGAGAGTCGGCGGACCAGGACAGTTGCATTTCTAACAAAAAGAACCAACTTATCTTAATGGGAAATTTAGCAGGACATGTAAAAAAGTGCCATTGATTCATATTACTGGAGGCATTACATTGAAAACAACATTGGTTTAACGTGTCCTTACTTTTAACAGTGCGACTGCTACATTTTACTAGTGGCATTACATAAGAGTGGCTCGGGGCAACAAACATCAGAACAGGATATCTGGGTTGGTCCCATTTTTGCTTGGTATAGCCACCTTATACTGTGTGAGGCTAGCAAATCTAGTGCTGGACTTACTCTATTGACTTGTCCCCCAGTCCCCACTTTCTTTCCTTTCTCAACCAATAGATCGGGTTTATATTGAGTTTGTACTACATTTCCCTTTATTTCCCTATTAGACCTAGAGACCGGTTGGATAGCCAGTATCTGCTACTTTTCGCCCCCATTATTTCCTCTTTCGACCAAGTCCTAGATTCAGGTAACAAATCTTCCCCCACCCCCACCCCCTTTCGTCCATGTTTAAACCCAGTAGTACTAGATTCAAGTTCATGAACTAGTTTTACCTCTTAACCATAAAAAATTATGTGGTTTTCGAACAGCCGATTGATCCTATCTACGAGGGGGCCTGAGAAATAGTAAAAGATACAAATGCAGCAATGTCAGGAGCTCAGGAAGTAAAGCAAGGCTGGTTTCGAAGGAAGTTATACCTGATGGTCGCCGGGATGTCGCTAGGTGGGCGGCGGGAGGCCGGATCTGCCCACACTATGACAGCAAGGAAGAAGGGGTCCGAGGCCCTCCCTCGCCAGCGGTGCTTGGGAGAGAACGGCAAGGCAGGCTGATCGGGACGCGCCAGCAGTGTGTAAGAGTCTTCGCTGAGGACGACCGCGTGAATGTTGCACCTTATCACCTTCCCTGACGGAGAGGATCCGGCTGGATCTATGACCAGCGGTGAGTAGAGAGAGAGATAGATAGATAGATAGATAGATAGATAGATAGATAGATAGATAGATAGAGAGAGAGAGAGGCCACCGCTATCGTGTTTAGATCTGGAGAGGACGAGACAGTGTGAAGAGAACAACACTAGCAAACAAGCATGGAGGCTCCTTCCTATATAGTGGAGTACTAGTTTTCTTTTGTCTACCGGAGCCGGCTTGACCTCATCAATGACTGTTGAGAAGTCTTCATGCACGTGGCCCGGAGGCGCAGTTATCGTCATTTTGATTTGAAGCACCGAATTATAACATATAACACGAAAAAATGCCACATGACAAGAAATCATAACCTCACTGCCCAAAGGAGACAACATGAATCCCGACGGACAAACTAGACGAGGAACAAAGCTCAAATTAAAGATAAACTTGTAGAAAAGGGGTCCGTCAATAGATGTCCTAATAAACATAGCCGGCTTGACCTAGATGGCAGTCGAGTAGTCTTCGTGCATGTGCCCCCAATGACGAGCCCAACTCAGTTGTCGTTGTTTAACCGTCGCAGTGATCCGAAGCACATGACACCGAATTTTGCGAGATGGCAAGAAAACTTTTTTTAGATTTCTCACCACAACTACAGCCCTATACAACACAACCTGCACGATATGTAGACGATAGCCAATACAGGCGTGTCTGCTAGAGTCTGGTCACATGTATGGACGAACTGATCTTCCGTGTCTTACAGGGATCGTCCAGGCACCAACGTAGTACAACACTTCTCTAGTACTATCGCTCGTCTCCCTCTTCTATTAAGTCACCCAACTTGCGGGGCCAGGGAGTGTGCCTAGGGTCAGTTCTCAATTGCGGTCCCACATGTGTGTGCAAACGCAATATGACGCACGTTCCATTTGGAGAGCAGCATGCCAGACCGACCGACCGTCTTGGGTGTGACGCGAACGCGACGGGCGTGCTGTATACTCCGTACATGTGTACCGCTGTTTTCCAGAGGCTTTGCTCCATGGCGCAATCCATGGATACAAAATTAGTATACTGTACTATTTAAAAGTCGAGGGCGGGGCTTTTCCTGTGCGATAGGCGGGGCAGTTCTACCTAGTCGGTTCGACAGAGACGCGAGAAGATGAGGGAGTAGGCTGCTGCAAACGTAGGGCTATGTGATTTGACAGTGAGTTACTGCTGGACAGGCGGGGCCCCGTGATTTGACTTACCATTATCATTTTAACTGTGGCGCTAGGACCGGCGTGAGTCTCCCGATTCCTGACCACCTCCATACAGGTGCCTCTCCCAATGCTCCACCATGTAGTAGAGGCTGGCTCTTGCATGAGAGCCCACTTCTCCACTTTTTCCTTGCCTCTCTTTCCTCCACATATGCAAAAATGCCATGTAAAGCGCACTATTGTACTTACTTGCTCCTACAGGTGCTAAGCTTGCCACATAGGCATAAAGTCTGATGTGGCAAGCTAATCAAGAAGAGAGAGACTAGTTTGGTGACCCAAGGAAGAAACGGTGCTAAGCGCATGTACCTAGGTGAAAAGACAATTTTGAGTCTATAGTTAATTAAATGAAGCAAACTTAGCAACAAAATCCTTCTCCCCGATGCTCTCCCCTTGTCCCCCCCACCCCCACACAATGGTGTTCTGGTGGAGGGGGTCGCCGATGTTCTAGCAGGGGGTGGAGATGGTGTTTTCTGGTTATGCTCCATGGATTAGGTGTCAGATTCCGGGCTCCGCAGACCCAAGAAAGGTTCAAACTCAGCGGCGTGTGCAAAGAACTCAACCTCTCAAGCCCACCGACTCGCAACTCTCATGACCTAGCTAGATGAACAGAAGGAAATGGACACAATAGTTTACCCAGGTTCGGGCCACCTTGCGGTGTAAAACCCTACGCCTGCTTTGTGGTGGATTAGCCTTGCGGGGGGGTGAGGATGAACTAGTACAAGTGGGGAACAGCTACAGGAGGCTTGTTCGTGTGATGAGCTCTGGGGATACGGTCCCTCAAGGACTCGATGATTTGACCCCCTCAACGGTGGTGGCTAGGCTATATTTATAGTGGCATCGGTCCTCTTCCCTCAAAACTTAGGCGGGAAGGGATCGCCCAATGACCAATTTTAAAAGGGGACAAGTACTACACTTGGTCCTGACGAAATCTGGTCTTCGCCTGCAAAGCTTCTGATCATGACGTCATGGTGGGCTCGACGATGACATCCATCCTGCCATTCTAGCGGTCATGGTCTCGTATCACGCAAACGGCAACCTTTGGCCGATTCGTTGGGACTCCGCACCTGCACCTGCCTCCTTTGCACCAAAGAGGAAACCTGCCGCCCTGCGCCCGCTAGGGCGTTCCTTGCCTTGGTCATCATGGCTGATGTCATTTCAGCCTCATGAGGTGAGGGCCTGCATAGAAATCTCCGCTCCTTCGGAGGCTGCATGAGGAGGCCGCTCCTTCGGGAGGTCTTGATGTCGCCCACCTCGCGAGGCTTGGCCCCTCGCGAGGGTCTTGTCTTGTCGTGGTTGAAGCTGTGTCATACAAGGCTGTCGATGGAGCCATGCCGTGGGCGATGGGCAGGTAAGTCTGGGTACCTTGCTTCCGGAGACGCTGATAGAAGCCCCTGGGCCCAATGCGCGCTCGCACTTGGCTTCGAGGCGAAGCCATAGGGAAAGTGCGGACTGCCATGGGCCCGAATATCCCATGGTCTGGGTCGATGAGTGGCGTTTGATAAGACGTGGGCGCCTCCGCTTCCCCACGCTGCCTCAGTAACCCTCTGATTGGAAAACTGCCTGTTGCAAGCGCAGCCTTGCCATCATTGTCCGCCGCACTCGTCCTGTGCTCCCTTCTTCCCTTGCGAGCTTGTGCGCCCTTCTCCGAATGCCGGACCCCGCCCTTCTTCCTCTACAGCCATGGCTCCAAGATTGAAGAAGAAGGTGGAGGACGCGCGCCTGAGGGTCCTTCGTCAGGGTTGGAGCCCGCACTGGACCGGTCGATGGTGATCAACCAGGAAGTATTGGACAAGGTCCGCTTGTCCCTCGCGACCGATTCCAATGAGTGGAAGGCGACAAAGGCTTGTCATGCCTCTTGAGATTTGTTTGAGATGGGAGCCACCGAAATTCCTCTTCATCTTCATGCCCTCTCGATCGACCTGATCCCTCGTTTCTCAGATTTCTTTAATGTCATGCTCTCACATTACGAGATCTATGCATTGCACCTGGATCTCGCCTCCATCGTCCTCCTTTCCATCTTTGCCTACTTGTGCGAGGCCCTCGTGGCATTTCCCCATCCGTGGCCTTGCTCCGCCACTTCTTCTTGCTCCATCTTGTCAGCGGCAGGCAACGCTCTGGGTGCATGTCCTACCAGGCGGTGGCGGCGATGGCTTGCTCCAGCATCGACTTCACGTTCCGCATGAACACCACATGATTACGGGAGTGGTGGGTGTATGTGGATGCTGCTGTGCTTAGCCCCATGCTCCTTCTTTTGATTTCGTTGGCGACCCCAAGCTCCGGCTGGGGGCACACGGAGCTGGCTGACTGTCGGCTTGGGCACGTCCGATCTAGGTTGTGCAAGCTGAAGGAGGCAGGGGTGACAGCGTCGATGGTGGTGAGGGAGTTCATTTGGCGACGCATCGCACCGCTTCAGCACCATTCGCGCCCAATGTGGACCTTCACGGGCCCCAGAGATCCGATGAGGCTTCAGGTGACTTCGCTTTCCTCCAAGACGCTGGGCACCGTGCTTGAGCTCCTGATGGGCAACCCGGCTCCTGCCGTGCTCCTTGCTGAGGGGGCCTCCTCTTGTACCATTGCTCGAACAGAGAGGACTTCGTCAGGCAGATGCCGCAATTCCACGAGTGGGGGCTGCTTCCCACAGGCCAGAAGGGGCCTCGCGAGAACCCCGTTGTGGTGGGGCCCATGCTTGCCCTTCTAATGGTAGCAGCAATGCACGTGCCGCCGACCGCTCCGAGGTGGCCCTGGGAGGCTGGACTCCTCCTGATGCTCTTGAGATGGCCCTCAGGGGCCAGGTGCCGCCAGATGCTCCTGAGGTGACTCCCCGTGGCCTTGAGGGCAACCCGATGGGAGCCCTTTCCGTAGCCGCAATTATCTCCCCCACCTCTGGGGGCAGCATGCCCCACTCTAGCACGCCTCCTCCGGCCGTCGAGGTCTCCCACAAGAGGAGATTCGGGAGCTGCCGCGGCATCACCCCGCGGGCCCTGAAACAGAGGATACGGGTGGCTGATGATGAGTAAGTACCTCTCCCCTTGGATTCTTGCATGACGAGTTCCCTCATGACATTTGCCCTTCAGGCTTCCTCCTTCCTTGACGATGATCCCACTCGTGATGCGCCCTGCAAGGGCCCTGGAGCCAGCCGTCACCCCAAGGCTCCTGAAGCAGGCGGCCACCCAGGAGGAAGTGCCGTCCCTAGAGTCGTGGTCGCCGGCGGAGGATCGTGAGCCCCCTCTCCCGGCGCCTCACCATCAGAGCAGCCTCCGCAACACGGAGGCCGCACCAAGGGCCCTTCCGATGATCCTCACGAGTGATTGGGCGTCTCACATGGCAGCTTTGTCTTCGAGCGACGGAGCTGCGCCCCGCTGCCCGGAGCCCGGAGTTTGAGGGGTGGCCGAAGAGGCTCCGGCCGCCGAGCCCCTGCCAAGGGCGAGCGAATCATCCCGCGCCTCTCCATCCTGTCAGGGCATAGAAGAGAGGCTCGACCAAGCGTTGGAGCTCGCACCGGGGTGGAGCGCCGTCCGCCACAACCTTTTGCACGCAGCAGCAGGAGCACTTGGCCGGCTTGGAGTGGAGCTTGCTGATGTCGAATCTCGCCTTGAGGTGGAAAATGTCCGCCTAGCACGCGAGTGGCATCAGCTGAAAGTTGCGGTCAATCTTGCGCACCTGCGGCACGAGCGCACCCGCGCAGATGTCGAGGGGTCCCTTGCGGCTTCTCGGGAGGCCTACACCCGTGCTGAGGAGGGAGCGGGGGCCACGGAGCAGCGTCACGAGGCGGCCGAGGAGCACGAGAAGGAGCTTCGAGTCTTGAACGCTGATCTTGAGCTGCAGGTCCGGACGTGCAGGGCCGCCCTTGCAGATGGCCAGGCGGAGCCCTTGTCGACACGACCGGGGCTCGGGGTCACGAGGAGGCGCTGGCACTCGAGGCGATGGTGCAAAGCTTGGAGCATGACCGACTCGAGGAGATGGAGCACCAAGTAACTTCGGTCGAGGAGGCCCTTGCTTCCATGGAGGCAAAGAGTCAGCTGGATGTCGATCGGAAGGTGGCGGAGATTTTCCAATCCCTTATCATTGAGTATCATGGGAAATTGGGGCTTCAGGAGGCCCGCTTCAAGCAACAGTAGGCCGAGCTGCAAGGCAAAGCTGATGCCCTCAAAGCCCAGCTTGCCGCGGCAAAGCAGCACGGGAAGGCCGCCAAGGAAGCCCGAGCCGTCGTCGAGGACGACTTGTCCTATCTTAGGCATCAGGTCGCAGGCGTCTCGTCCCTTGTGGGGAGGGTGTCGGACAATGCGAACCACCGCCGAACGCTACAATGAGAGCACTCCAAGATACTTGACGTCCTCAGGGCGAAAGCCCACCGCACCTTGGACATCATCTGTGAAGAGAGCGCGCCTGCCTGCATGAGGCCGACGACACCGGCAACCTGCACTTCTTTACCCAAGTCGTGACCTGCCTTGCAAGCAGGGCCGCGAGGGCTCACCAGCTCGTCGAAGAGAAGAGCCGGGATCTCCTTCGGCGTGCATTCTTGCGCGTCTTCAGCTATCTTCTCAGACGCGATTCGTATTTTGACTTCAATGCCCTCAATAGCCCCTCTGCCCGGAGTCATACAGGTTGACCTTGTGAGCTGGGTGGACGATCATGTGGATAACCTGATCAACGAGTTTGCTCTTGCTGATGATGTGGCTGCACTCGCGACCAGGGAGGGCGAGGCTGATGATGATGGTGATGATGGCAATATGAGCGATAGCACGTCCCTCTAGGCATGTACTTGTCTGTTCTTCTTATAAAGATATTTGGATGTGTCCCTACGGGGAGTGAAAGCATTTTTCCTTTGGGGGAGGATGGTCTCCTTGTGGTGCATGGAATGATGATATGTTTCATGAGTTAATTTCAGAATGCGTTGTCTTAAGCCAGGGGGCTCTTAACTAGAGTAGCTGGTGTGATTTACCTTTCATGTTCACGACCTTGGGCTGGTTCTTGCGCCGCGGAGGTGCCTTCCTCCCGGGCGAGCCCTCTGGGGGCTCCCATGGGAGGGGCTTCCTAGAGTGATTGCTGGCTCTCTCATGGGCGCTGCGCGAGGAGCCAAACGCCAAAGCTCTTTGCAAGGTGTGCACGCAGGCGAGCATGCGGCAGCGGCGTCCCTGGCCCTAGGGGGACCTTGGCCTGCCTAGGTGCACACAGCACACCCAGCCCCCGCTCGCCGGGTGCTCGCGGGGAGGGGTAGCAAGCAGGCATTGTGCTTTCCAAGCGAAAATCGAAGAGCAAAGAACATCGCGAGTCAAAAAAATTCCCCCTTTTCTTTTAGTAAGCACATGAAACTCCAAATTCATTCAAAGCTGGCAAATCAGGTTATAGAAAAAGGGCAAAGAGAACAGCCGCGTCTGGTGCCTATGATAGTATTCTCACCAGCCCAGAGCTAAGTGCTTCTACTGGGCGTGGGCATAGTCATTTGGGGATAGTGTCGACGGCCAGCGCGGAGCATGGTGCTTCCACATGGACGTTGGCGGGAGCCCCCGTGAGACCCAGGGGTAGCACTCAGGAGACTCTGGGGTGTGTACTACCCCACTCATTATTACGTGAGAGTGTCACGATAGGATATCTTCACGTGCGCTCCTCGCTCCTCGTGGCGACCCCACCAAGCGCATCCTGCTCCCACCATTAGGGTGTCTAGAAACCAGGACAAGACCAAGGGGCAAGGGGGTACGCTGGCGGGGGTCGGGCAATCGCAGGCTCTCTTCCGAGGGAAGGGCTCGCCGATGCCTTCCCCAATGGAGGACCTACCTCCGGATGGCATGCACTATCGTCGGGGTGGCGCCCTGCTACTCGAGGTGCGGAGGGGGCTCTGGTGCTAGGCTCCCACCATGTGGCTCTCAGGGTGCTCCTCCTGCCCGGGGCAGGTCCAGCGTCTCGAGATATGCAGTTTTGGCAAGGTTAATTTGCAAACCCTGATGACCCACAAGTATAGGGGATGTATTGTAGTCCTTTTGATAAGTAAGAGTGTCGAACCCAACGAGGAGCAGAAGGAAATGATAAGTGGTTTTCAGTAAGGTTCTCTCTGCAAGCACTGAAATTATAGGTAATAGATAGTTTTGTGATAAGATAAATAGTAACGAGCAACAAGTAAATAAAGTAAATAAAGTGCAGCAAGGTGGCCCAATCCTTTATGTAGCAAAGGATAAGCCTGGACAATTTCTAATAATGAGGAAGGAGCTCCCGAGGACACATTGGGAATTATCGTCAAGCTAGTTTTCATCACGTTCATATGATTCGCGTTCGGTTCTTTGATAATTTGATATGTGGGTGGACCGGTACTTGGGTACTGCCCTAACTTGGACAAGCATCCCACTTATGATTAACCCCTATTCCAAGCATCCGCAACTACAAAAAGGAGTATTAAGGTAAACCTAACCACAGCATTAAGCATATGGATCCATATCAGCCCCTAACGAAGCAACACATAAACTAGGGTTTAAGCTTCTGTCACTCTGGCAACCCATCATCTACTTATTACTTCCCCATGCCTTCCTCTAGGCCCAAATAATGGTGAAGTGTCATGTAGTCGACGTTCACATAACACCACTAGAGAAAAAGACAACATACATCTCATCAAAATATCGAACGAATACCAAATTCACATGACTACTAATAGCAAGACTTCACCCATGTCCTCAGTAACAAACGTAACTAATCACAAAGCATATTCATGTTCATAATCAGAGGAGTAGTAATATGCATAAAGTATCTGAACATATGATCTTCCACTAAGTAAACCAATTAGCATCAACTACAAGGAGTAATCAACACTACTAGCAACCCATAGGTACCAATCTGTGGTTTTGATACAACATTGGATACAAGAGATGAACTATGGTTCTTAGAGGAGATGGTGCTGGTGAAGATGTTGATGGAGATTGACCCCCTCCCAATGGGAGGATCATTGGTGATGATTTCCCCTTCCCGGAGGGAAGTGTCCCCGGCAGAACAGCTCTGCCAGAGCCCTAGATTGATTCCGCCAAGGTTCCGCCTTGTGGCGGCAGAGTTTCGTCCCGTAAGCTTGCCCACGATTTTTTCCATGGTAAAAGTGATGATATAGCAGAAGATGGACGCCGGAGGCCCACCCGGGGGGGGGGGGGCAGGAGATAGGAGGGCACGCCCCCTGTCTCCTTGGCAGGGTGTGGGCCCCCTGGCCTATTTCTTTTGCTCATAAATTCTTAATAAATCTAAAAAGTTGTTTCGTGGAGTCTCGGGACTTTTGGAGCTGTGCAGAATAGGTTTCCGATGTTTTCTCCTTTTCCAGCCAGAATTCCAGCTGCCGGCATTCCCCCTCTTCATGGTAAACCTTGTAAAATAAGAGAGAATAGCCATAAGTATTGAGATATAATGTGTAATAATAGCCCATAATGCAATAAATATTGATATAAAAGCATGATGCAAAATGGACGTATCAACTCCCCCAAGAATATACCTCGCTTTTCCTCAAGCAAAAGTTGAAGTCGAAAAATATGTCCACATGTTTAGAGATGGAGGTGTCGATAAAAATAAAATACGGACATGAGGGCATCATGATCATTCTAATAACAACAACATATATAGATTTTGTCATATGATTTCCTATGCTCAAGTAATAAGCAATTCACAATGTCAAGTATGGTTCAAAAACTTCATTGGGAGCTAACAAACTATAATCTTAGTCATTGAAGCAATTGCAATTTATTGTAGCATCAGAAAGAGTCAATAATAGAGCTTTTCAGCAAGTTGACATACTCAACTATCTCGTAGTCTTCTACAATTGCTAACACTCACGCAATACTTGTTGTTATAGAGTTTCAGCCGAACACTGAGAAAGATAGGGGCTTATTGTGTTGCCTCCCAACGTGTTCACCTTTAGGTGATGTCAACAATAATAACCCATGCTAACTTACATCCAATTGGATATCAATATCATGATCTTTCAAACACGAGGAGCTTGCCAAAGGATAAAATGAAAAACAGAAAGGTGAGGATCACCTTGACTCAAGCATAAAGTAAAAACATGAAGTAGAAGATAGGCCCTTCGCAGAGGGAAGCAGAGGTTGTCATGCGCGTTTAGGGTTGATGCACGAAATCTTAATGCAAAAGAACGTCACTTTATATTGCCCCTTGTATGTGGACCTTTATTATGCAGTCCGTCGTTTTTATTACTTCCACAACAAGTTCGTACAAAGCTTATTTTCTCCGCACTAATAAGTCATACATAATTAGAGAGCAATTTTTATTGCTTGCACCGATGACAACTTACTTGAAGGATCTTACTCAATCCATAGGTAGGTATGGTGGACTCTCATGGCAAAATTGGGTTTAATGATATTTGGAAGCACAAGTAGTATCTCTACTTGGTGCAAGAAATTTGGCTAGCATGAGGGTGAAAGGCAAGCTCAACATGTTTGGAAGGTCAATGACAATATACTTTAACTGAGATGTCGGAAAACATAAACCATTACGTTGTCTTCCTTGTCCAACATCAACTCTTTTAGCATGTCATACTTAATGAGTGCTTCACAATCATAAAAGATGTCCAAGATAATATATTTATATATGAACCCCTCTTTCCTTATCACTTCCTATTAATTGCAACGATGACCAAGGCTACGTTCATCAACTCCCAACAATTTTTATGCCTCATACTTCCTATGTGTGAATTTATCACTATCCATAAGATCAATATGAACTCTTTTATTCTTTCTACTTTCTCAAGATCATAGAAACATAGCAAAGACCTTGACTCAACACTAATCTTTATTATAGATAGCACACGGACTCGATTACAAAAAGAGATCGCAATGCAAAAACCGAAACTACTTGATATCAAACCTTCAAACTACTAGATCAAGATACTACTAAAAAGATCAAACTAAATAAAGTGGTAAAGATAGGGGTGTGATGGTGATACGATACCGGGGCACCTCTCCCAAGCTTGGCAGTTGCCAAGGGGAGTGCCCATACCCATGTGATTATGTCCTCGGAGGTGATGGAGGTGGTGATGATGACGGTGGATAATCGCACATCGAGCGTAGAAGCTCCTCCAACTTGCGGATAATGCCCTTGAGTCCGGTGATATGATCTTTCAACAAGATATTCTCATGTGTGAGATACTTGTTCTGTATGCGAGCTAACTCAATCATCTTGAAAGCTTCAATCTCTGTTGGAGTGAAAAGGTTAGGTAAAGGTTGAGGGATGTCTTCTTCTTTCTCCACCGGAGCTTGAACCTCCATGGCCTTCTTGATCCCTTCATCCTTGTTGATCTCTTCTGGTTCCTCTCTTTTCAGCTCTATCTTCAATAGCCAAGCATCCTTGTCTTCGTTGTTGGAGGAGGGAGAAGTCATGGTGCTCTAAATCTGCAACGGAAACAACTCGAAACGAAAACAGAGGATATTTGCGTGATACGGTGGTCAAAACCTTTGGGAGTATATATAATGATTTTTTAACGACCAAAATACGTAATGTGCAAGAAAACGGAGTCCGGGAGGCACACGAGGTGCCCATGAGATAGGGGGCGCTCCCTCCACTCTCGTGGAAGCCTTGTGTCCCTTTTGGACTACTTCTTTCTTCCTAAAATTCTTAAATAATCCAAAACTGATGAAAATTGCCATTAAAGTTGTTTTGGAGTCGGTTTACTTACCGTACCACATACCTATACCTTTTCAGAGTCTCGAACATTCTGGAAAGTGTCCCTTGTGTATTCCTCAGGGGTTATAGTTTCAATAATATTAGTTTCAATATTGATAGGATTACCTAAAATATAGTGTTTAATTCTTTGACTGTTTACCATCCTCGGATTTGTGCCTTCGAAGTTGTTGATTTTTATAGCACCAGAACGATAGACCTCCTCGATAACGTAGGGACCTTCCCATTTTGAGAGAAGTTTTCCTGCAAAAAATCTTAAACGAGAGTTGAATAATAACACATAATCTCCCACGTTAAACTCACGCTTTTGTATCCTCTTATCATGCCAGCGTTTGACTTTTTCTTGGAAAAGCTTGGCATTCTCATAGGCTTGGGTTCTCCATTCATCAAGTGAGCTAATATCAAACAACCTCTTCTCACCGGCAAGTTTGAAGTCGTAATTGAGCTCTTTAATAGCCCAATATGCCTTATGTTCAAGTTCAAGAGGTAAATGACACGCTTTTCCATAAACCATCTTATATGGAGACATACCCATAGGATTTTTGTATGCAGTTCTATAGGCCCATAATGCATCATTAAGTTTTCTAGACCAATTCTTTCTCGATCTATTCACAGTCTTTTGCAAAATTAATTTGAGCTCTCTATTGCTCAACTCTATTTGACCACTAGACTGCGGGTGATAAGGAGATGCTATTCTATGTTTGACATCATACTTAGCGAGCATCTTACAGAAAGCACCATGAATAAAATGTGAACCACCATCAGTCATAAGATATCTAGGGACTCCAAACCTCGGAAAAATAACTTCTTTAAGCATTTTAATAGAAGTGTTATGATCAGCACTACTAGTTGGAATAGCTTCTACCCACTTAGTAACATAATCAACAGCAACTAAAATATGTGTATAACCATTAGAGGCAGGAAAAGGTCCCATATAATCAAAGCCCCAAACATCAAACGGTTCAATAACAAGAGAATAATTCATAGGCATTTCTTGACGTCTACTAATGTTACCTATTCTTTGACATTCATCACAAGATAAGACAAACTTACGAGCATCTTTTAAGAGAGTAGGCCAATAAAAACTAGATTGTAGTACCTTGTGTGCAGTTCTATCTCCAGCGTGGTGCCCTCCATACGATTCAGAGTGACACTTGTGTAGAATCTGTTCCTGTTCATGCTCAGGCACACAACATTTAATAACACCATCTACTCCTTCTTTATAAAGATGTAGATCATCCCAGAAGTAATGTCTTAAATCATAAAAGAACTTTTTCTTTTGCTGGTATGTGAAACTAGGCGGTATATATTTAGTAACAATGTAATTAGCATAATCAACATACCAAGGAGCAGTACGAGAAGCATTGACGACCGCTAATTGTTCATCAGGAAAGCTATCATTAATAGGCAGTGGGTCATCAAGAACATTCTCTAACCTAGACAAGTTATCTGCAACAGGGTTCTCAACTCCCTTTCTATCAATAATATGCAAGTCAAATTCTTGGAGCAAGAGAACCCATCTAATGAGTCTAGGCTTAGCATCTTTCTTTTCCATAAGATATTTAATAGCAGCATGATTAGGGTGAATAGTAACTTTGGAATCAACAATATAAGGTCTAAACTTATCACATGCAAACAGAACTACTAAAAACTCTTTTTCAGTAGTAACATAATTTCTCTGGGTAGTGTCAAGAATCTTACTAGCATACTGGATAACATTCAATTTCTTATCAACTCTTTGCCCTAAAACAGCACCTACAGCATAATCACTAGCATCGCACATAATTTCAAAAGGTAAATTCCAATCAGGCGGCTGAACAATAAGTGCAGTGATCAAAGTTTTCTTAAGTACTTCAAATGCTTCTACAGAATCATCATCAAAGACAAAAGGAATATCTTTTTGCAATAAATTAGTCAGAGGCCTAGAGATTTTAGAAAAGTCCTTAATGAACCTCCTATAAAAACCGGCGTGATCAAGGAAACTTCTTATACCTTTTATGTCCTTGGGACATGGCATCTTTTCAATAGCATCAACTTTGGCTTTATCAACTTCAATACCTCTCTCGGAGATCTTGTGCCCCAAGACAATGCCTTCATTAACCATAAAGTGACACTTTTCCCAATTCAGGACGAGACTAGTGTCTTCGCATCTCTGCAAAATGCGATCAAGGTTGCTCAAACAATCATCAAAAGAGGATCCATAGACTGAGAAGTCATCCATGAATACCTCACAAATCTTTTCACAAAAATGAGAGAATATAGCCATCATGCATCTTTGAAAGGTAGCAGGTGCATTTCATAAACCAAAAGGCATATGTCTATAAGCAAAAGTACCAAAAGGGCAAGTAAAAGTAGTTTTAGATTGATCCTTCGCTGACACAGGTATCTGAGAGAAACCAGAATAACAATCTAGAAAGAAAAAATGTGTGTGTTTGGATAGCCTTTCTAGCATTTGATCAATTACCAGGTAATGATCTTTCTTAGTAGCTTTATTTAACTTACGGAAATCAATTACCATCCTATAACTTGTAATAATTCTTTGCGGGATCAATTCATCTTTATCATTAGGAACAATGGTAATACCTCCCTTTTTAGGGACACAATGGACAGGGCTTACCCATTCACTATCAGCAACGGGATAAATAATACCTGCCTCAAGGAGCTTTAGTATCTCCTTTCTTACCACTTCCTTCATCTTGGGGTTTAACCGTCTTTGAGGATCTCTAACTGGCTTGGCATCTTTCTCCACTGAAATTTTGTGTTGACATAATGTGGGACTAATGCCCTTAAGATCATCCAGAGTATATCCAATAGCAGCTCGGTGCTTCTTCAGAGTTTTCAATAATCTTTCTTCTTGTTTCTCTGAAAGGTTAGCACTAATAATAACATGATATATTTCTTTTTCATCAAGATAAGCATACTTAAGATTATCAGGTAATGGTTTGAGTTCAAACACGGGATCACCCTTGGGTGGAGGGGGATCCCCAAGAATTTCAACGGGAAGGTTATGTTTTAGCATAGGTTCCTGTTTAAGGAACACTTCATCTATTTCTTCCCTTTCCTTCATAAACATATCGTTTTCATGGTCTAGCAAATATTGTTCTAACGGATCAGTTGGAGGAACAGCAATGGAAGCAAGACCAATAATCTCATCCTCACTAGGTGGTTCCCTTTCACGAGGTTGTCTACTAAACTTAGCGAAATTAAACTCGTGATACATACCATCTATGCCAACAGTGACAATATTCTTTTCACAATTAATCTTAGCACTAGCAGTATTCAAGAAGGGTCTACCAAAAATAATGGGACAAAAATCATCATGTGGGGAACCAAGAATAAGAAAATCAGCAGGGTATTTAACCTTCCCACACAAAACTTCAACATCTCTAACAATCCCAATAGGTTTAATGGTATCCCTATTAGCAAGCTTAATAGTAACATCAATGTCTTCTAATTCAACGGGTGAAATGTCGTGCATAATTTCTTTATATAGATCATAAGGTATCGCATTAGCACCATCACCCATATCACATAATACATGATAGCAATGATCTCCTATTTTAACAGAAATAACAGGCATGCCTGCGACAGGTCTACGTGTCTTAGTATCAGGTCTAGCAATATTAGCAGTCTCACCCAAGAAAGAAATAACATGCCCATCTAAGTCCTCATCCAAGAGATCTTTAACCATAGCCATACTAGGTTCAACATTAATTTGCTCAGGAGGTGTATAAGTCCTAGTATTACTCTTACGAACAATAGTTGAAGCTTTAGCATGATGATTTATCCTAACAGGAAAAGGAGGTTTTTCAACATAAGCAGTAGGAACAATAGGATCACTATAGGTAATAATCTTTTCTTCAACTGTAATAGGTGCAACTACTTTTACTTCAACAGGAGGATTATATTTAAACCACTTCTCTTTAGGGAGATCAACATGAGTAGCAAAAGATTCACAGAAAGTAGCTACTATCTCAGAGTCAAGTCCATACTTAGAGCTAAATCCACGGAAAGCATCGGTATCCATGAAAGATTTAACACAATCGAACTTAGGTGTCATACCTGACTCCTTACCATCATTGGAACCCCAATCTTCAGAGTTGCATTTAATTCTTTCCAATAAGTCCCATTTGAAATCAATAGTCTTCAGCATATAAGAACCAGCACAGGAAGTATCGAGCAGGTTGCGATTATCAAGAGAAAGCCGAGGATAAAAATTTTGAATAATCATTTCCCGAGAGAGCTGATGATTGGGGCATGAATATAACATTGACTTAAGCCTCCCCCAAGCTTGAGAGATGCTTTCTCCTTCGCGAGGCCAGAAATTATATATGTAATTACGATCACGATGAACAAGATGCATAGGATAGAACTTCTGGTGAAATTCCAACTTCAGTCGCTTATAATTCCAAGATCCCATATCATCACATAGCCTATACCATGTCAATGCATCTCCCTTCAAAGATAAAGGGAAGACATTCCTTTTGACAACATCATCAGGAATACCTGCAAGCTTAAATAATCCACAGACTTCATCCACAAAGATAAGGTGTATATCGGGATGCAATGTTCCGTCTCCTGCAAATGGATTAGCTAGTAGTTTTTCTATCATACCCGAAGGAATCTCAAAGTGAACATTTTCATAAAGTTCAGTAGGTTGAGGAGAAACTCTTTGCTCTTCTGGTTGGGGTGAACATACCCCAAACAAGCCCCTCAAAGGATTAGTTTCCATAATGACAAGTAACAGAAAATTTCAGCACACTATATAAATGTTTCCTTACCAAGTTCCACTCACCAAAAGTGCTACACTCCCCGGCAATGGCGCCATAAAAGAGTCTTAATGACCCACAGGTATAGGGGATCAATCATACTCCTTTCGATAAGTAAGAGTGTCGAACCCAACGAGGAGTAGAAGGAAATGATAAGCGGTTTTCAGTAAGGTTTTCTCTGCAAGCACTGAAATTATAGGTAATAGATAGTTTTGTGATAAGATAAATAGTAACGAGCAACAAGTAAATAAAGTAAATAAAGTGCAGCAAGGTGGCCCAATCCTTTATGTAGCAAAGGATAAGCCTGGACAATTTCTAATAATGAGGAAGGAGCTCCCAAGGACAGATTGGGAATTATCGTCAAGCTAGTTTTCATCACGTTCATATGATTCGCGTTCGGTACTTTGATAATTTGATATGTGGGTGGACCGGTACTTGGGTACTTCCCTAACTTGGACAAGCATCCCACTTATGAATAACCCCTATTGCAAGCATCCGCAACTACAAAAAGGAGTATTAAGGCAAACCTAACTGTCGGGGATATACCCCGCGGTGTAACTCGGCGGGAAGTATAACCCGGCCGGACTTGGCGACTCACTAATGACCCCCCCTGACTGGACGACACACTAAGTGACCCACCCGATCCTGGCGACTTATGGGTGGCCTAGCAAGCGGATCAGAGGAGCGATAAGACCCGGGGGCCCAGGAGGCTCAAGGCCCAGAAGGCCGGCTTACGTTATGATAGGCCGGCTTAAGAGGAAAGGCGTGAGGAGTATCTCCCTTACAAGGAATCAAGACCCGGACTTGAATCCGGCTTGTAGTACATGATAGGCTAGTCTTACTAGGACTCCACATGTAACCCGCCCCTCTAACTTATATAAGGAGGGGCAGGGCTCCCCAAAGAGGAACAAGCAACAAGAAACAATATCTAGTGCTAGACACAAAGGGGGAGCCGGCTTACGGTGACTCTTCTCATGAGCATAATGAAACCTAGCCACAAACAACATGTAGGGTTGTTACCGGATGATGTTTCCTGGGGCCTGAAGCTGTCTAAATCCTTGTCTTGCGTGTTGCGTCTCTCGTCCCGATCAACCCCTCTCAAGCTACCACATAGATGCGTTGGCCTCGCGATTAAGTCCTGACACTAAGGACATCTGACGTGTTAATTCCACGACACTAACCACAATATTAAGCGTATGGATCCATATCAGCCCCTAACGATGCATAAACTAGGGTTTAAGCTTCTGTCACTCTAGCAACCCATCATCTACATATTACTTCCCCAAGCCTTCCTCTGGGCCCAAATAATGGTGAAGTGTCATGCAGTCGACGTTCACATAACACCAATAGAGGAAAAGGCAACATACATCTCATCAAAATATTGAACGAATACCAAATTCACATGACTACTAATAGCAAGACTTCACCCATGTCCTCAGGAACAAACATAACTACTCACAAAGCATATTCATGTTCATAATCAGAGGAGTAATAATATGCATAAAGGATCTGAACATATGATCTTCCACCAAGTAAACCAATTAGCATCAACTACAAGGAGTAATCAACACTACTAGCAACCCACATGTACCAATCTGTGGTTTTGATACAGGATTTGATACAAGAGATGAACTAGGGTTTTGAGAGGAGATGGTGCTGGTGAAGATGTTGATGGAGATTAACCCCCTCCCGATGAGAGGATCGTTGGTGATGACGTTGGTGATGATTTCCCCCTCCCAGAGGGAAGTGTCCCCGGCAGAATAGCTCTGCCAGAGCCCTAGATTGATTCCGCCAAGGTTCCGCCTCGTGGCGGCGGAGTTTCGTCCCGTAAGCTTGCCCATGATTTTTTCCAGGGTAAAAGTGATGATATAGCAGAAGATGGACGCCGGAGGCCCACCAGGGGGCCCAGGAGATAGGAGGGCGCGCCCTATAGGGGGGGCACCCCCTGTCTCCTGGGCAGGGTGTGGGCCCCCTGGCCTATTTCTTTTGCTCATAAATTCTTAATAAATCCAAAAGGTTGTTTCGTGGAGTCTGTGCAGAATAGGTTGCCAACGTTTGCTCCTTTTCCAGCCAGAATTCCAGTTGCCGGCATTCCCCCTCTTCATGGTAAACATTGTAAAATAAGAGAGAATAGCCATAAGTATTGAGTTATAATGTGTAATAACAGCCCATAATGCAATAAATATTGATATAAAAGCATGATGCAAAATGGACGTATCAAACCCAAGGTTAGTGTAATCGTGTCTGAAAAAGGTTGACTGTGACCGGTGGTTGTTGGCGTCGAAGATGTTGGTGGGGTGCTAAGCTGACTCTTGAGGGGTCCCCATCCCTCGTGACCTTGGCGATCCTGACACCCGAGTTAGCGTAGGAAGCATGAACGGGCTTCTCCCCTACTCGTGCAGCGCACCCGCCATTGGCGGTATCAAGATCCCAGGGGCTATTGGCCTGAGACCAGCCCCCGGGCCCGTGCTCCGTCGCCCGCCATGTCTGAGTCCCTGGCTCGTTGGCCCGAGAGCGAATCCTCGCTGCTGTTGAGGTAGAAGCCGCCTGCCCCAACTGCTCCCTGGGAACAAGCCGCTTGTGTCTGGAGGACAATTTCATATGCCGAGATGCCTCCACGC
>NC_041393.1:258897945-258915539 GCF_002162155.2 Triticum dicoccoides
CTCCCAGAGGGGCGAGTAGACACGACTGGTGTGGGCACGAGCCTCCTAAGGCGTCTGTGCAGCTGGCGTGATGCGGAAAGGTTTTCTGCCTTCACAAGCAGCGTCGAGCACCTGGCAACATGGGAGAGCAGGGCATCGCGGCCTCCCACGGCCAGTCTTCAACACAACAACTCACGGGCCATGACGAGCATGGCCTGCGTGTTTGCCTGCTCCCAGCAAGTGCGTAGGGACGTTGCCACTGAGTAACTGGAGAATCTTGTTGTCGCTAGGTTGCGGCACTGAGTGGGAGGGGATGGGAATGGCCCACAGTGCCGGCAACTACTGTGGCCGATGCCCACCCCCGCTATGGCAAGCGGGAGGTGACGACGAATTTCATGGCTAGGGATGGTCGCCTGGATGGTGCGAGCGGCCCATTTCTTGGCACCGGCTCGTTGAACCTGAGCCATGAGAACAACGAAGCAGTGACGAGACAACCGACGGGAGAGAGATTTCGACACGCCCCTACCTGGCGCGCCAAATCTCGGATTCCAGGCTCCGCATACCCAAGAAAGGTTCAAACTCAGGGGTGTGTGTGAAGAACTCAACCTCTCAAGTCGATTGACTCGCTGCTCTCACGACCTAGCTCGATGAACAAGAAGGAAATGGACTCGACAGTTTACCCAGGTTCAGGCCACCTTGAAGTGTAAAACCCTACCCTGCTTTGTGGTGGATTAGCTTCACGGGGGCCTGAGGATGAACTAGTACAAGTGGCGGAACAACCTCAGGAGGCTTTTTCTTGTGATGAGCTCTGGGGATTCGGTCTCCCAAGGACTCGATGATTCGATCCCCTCTGCGGTGGTGGCTAGGCTATATTTATAGTGGCCTCGGTCCTCTTCCCCCAAAACTTAGGTGGGAAGAGATCCCACGACGACCAATTTTCAAATGGGACAAGTAGTACACTTGGTCCTGACGAAAGGTGGTCTTCGCCTACAAAGCTTCTGATCATGACGTCGTGGTGGGCTGGACAATGACATCCATCCTGCCGTTCTGGTGGTCCTGGTCTCATTGCACACAAACGAAAACCTTTCCCCAATTCCTTGGGACTCCGCACCTGTGCCTGCCTCCTTTGCACCAAAGAGGAAACCTGCCGCTCTGCGCCCGCTGGCGCGTGCCTGGCCTTGGCCGTCATGGCTGATGTCATTTCAGCCTCATGAGGTGAGGGCTTGCATAGAAAGCTCCGCTCCTCCGGAGGCTGCCTGAGGAGGCCTCTCCTTCGGGAGGTCTTGATGTCGCACGCCTTGCGAGGCTTGGACCCTCACGAGGGTCTTGTGTTGTCATGGTCGAAGATGGGTCGTACCAGGCCGTCGATGGAGCCACGCCATGGGCCGTAGGGAGGCAAGTCTGGGTACCCTGGTTCCCAGAACACCGACATTAGTTTTAAAGCAGAGTATTAGGCTTTTGTGGGCATTTGTTCTTCCATCGTCCAAGGTTGAACAGATCTCTCTACAGGTAGGAGTGGGGCTTGGAGATTGTATTGCCAAAATAAATGCAACATTTTTTATGCCTAAGATGATTTTCTATTTTTTTGTGATGATGTGATATTATATGTTAGGAATATCCTATGTGCATAGGGGTGTTTTGGGTATGATTTTCTATGATGCTGAATCATGTAGTAGTGTGTTGGTACATCAATTTTATTGCTGCCACATGTGGTTCGTTTTCCATGCAGTTATTTTTTGTTTTAGATGCACTATCAACATTCATCGACAAGGCTTTGTAACTACTGTTGGGTTGTGAATTTAAATTCTGATGACTTGTGATATTGTGAATCGTGTAGCAGCAGTGTGAATTCTGATGTAGTATCAACATTCATAGATAGGTTGTAGCTACTGAATCAATATTTTATAGGTCAGAATCATGCAATAGTGTCATTTTGAATTTTTATGACTTGTGTTCATGTTGTTGTTGTTGTGGCTTTGTAGCTACTGTTGATTGCTATAATATTTTGTCATCATAGGTTTCATGTATTCTATGTAGTTGGTGGGGGGGTGCTATTAGAACGAAGTTTTTCCTGCAATAATGTGGCTTTCTTGTTTTGATAGGATATGTTTTTCAACTTTATTGCAGATGCACTTCTTTTCTAGGATCTGTACTGTAGGCTCTGTTTGTTTTTGATTGAGAGGCTCTGTTGTAGCTCTGTTTTGATAGAAGTTCATTTTGTTCTAGCTACTGTATTTTCTTTTGTTATAGGCTCTATTGTTATTGATTCAGTCCTTTTTTTATCTTTTTCTAGTTGATGCAGGTAATTTTGGTGAGAATAAGGGGAATAATAAGGAGAAAGCCGCGGAGAATCTTTGCCGGTTCAAGATGAGATTCAACTCAAAATGGATTGGGAATCTTCGGAAGCAATTACCATCGGGGAAACAAGATATCACGAGGAAAGGACCTTTTGAAGACTTGTTGGATATCCAGCCCTTGAAAGCACCTCATGCTTATTGAGTTCGTTGTGATGCACAGGAACCACATGCTGCACTAGTTCAAATACAAGAACAAGGTCATTAAATTTAGCAGACTTATGCTGAAAAGGATTTTCAATGTGCCATCCTGTGATAGACCTATGAACCTTCTCAAGGAGAGCGATATGTGGGACCTTCGCAACATCTACAGAGAGGGGAACAAGGCCCCAATTGCCAATGCAATGAAGTTGCTGAAAGATTGCAGTGAGAAGGAGGAGGTTGGCTTTTCATAGAAGCGGATTCGATGCATGGCGGGCACCAATCCCTAGAACGATATGGGGGCTGGTTAGCTGGCTCTGCATGTGATTTCTTTGCGGTAACCCTGCATGTGGACAAAGTTGTAGCCGCTACGCCATCTAATGTGTTGTGCCCTCCTTACCTACAACAGTGTGTGGATGCCTTCTGCTCTGGAATTCAGTGGACCCTCACACTCTGATACGTCTCCAACGTATCTATAATTATTGATTATTTCATGCTATTATATTATCAATCTTGTATGTTTTGTATGCAGTTTTATATCATTTTGGGGAACTAAGCTATTAACCTAATGCCCAGTGTCAGTTCCTACTTTTGCCTATTTTATTCTTTCGCAGAAAAACAATACCACACGAAGTCCAAACGCGACGAAACATTATGGTGATTTTTTCTGGACCAGAAGGGACCCTAGAAGATTCAGGAGGAGGCCGGAAGACTTATGAGAGGGCCACAAGCTTACATGGCACACCCCT
Source organism: Triticum dicoccoides (assembly GCF_002162155.2). Lineage (NCBI taxonomy): Eukaryota > Viridiplantae > Streptophyta > Magnoliopsida > Poales > Poaceae > Triticum > Triticum dicoccoides. Next base: position 258,901,169 of record NC_041393.1, read on the forward strand.
AGGGGGCGTCACCTGAGCTTGTGGGACCCTCGTAGCTTCGTTTGCCCTAATTCCACTTCTATAAACTCCCATAAATCCCAAAGCTACCAGAGTGAGACCCTAAACAATTATTCCGCCACCGCAAGCCTTTGTTCTTCCGCGATGCCATCTGGAGGCCTCCGTCGGTACTCTGCCGGAGGGTGAATCGACCATGGAAGGCTTCTACATCAACCTTGTTGCACCTCCGATGATGTGTCCGTAGTTTACGACAAACCTATAGGTCCATAATGATTAGCTAGATGGCTTATTCTCTTTCTTTGATCTTCAACACAATGTTCTCCACTAAGTTCTATTCGATGTAATCTTCTTTTGCAGTGTGTTGTTGGGATCCGATGAACTATGGTTTTATGATTAGATTATTCATTGGAAGTAATAGAGTCTTTTCAGAACTTTATTTTGTGTGATTGTTATAGCTATGTAATGCTCTCTGATATATCTATTTGGTTTGGCCAACTAGATTGATTTATCTTCAGCGAGAGTGGTGCATAGTAGTAGGTTCAATCTTGCGGTGTTATGACCTCATGACATAAGGGATAGTGAGGCACGTATTTGTATTGTTGCTACTAAGGAGAAAATGAGAAGGTTCAATCATATTGCTTGGTTTTATTCTGTCTACATTATGTCATCTTGCTTAAAGTGTTACTCTATTTATCATGAACTTAATACCATAAATGTATGCTGGATAGAGGTCGATTGGTGGAGTAATAGTAGAGATACAGGCAGAAGTCGGTCTACTTGTCAGGGATGTAATGCCTATGTGCATAATCATGCCATGAATAATGTCATAGCTATGCGCTTCTCTATCAATATCCAAACGGTAATGTGCTTACCCACCGTATGCTTTTCTATGAGAGAAGCCTCTAGTGAAAACTATGCCCTCGGGTCTATTTTAGTCATATTACAAAAACCAAAAATACCTTGCAACTATTTTCTTCCTTTTATTTTACTTTGCAATTTATCTATCGCCTATTATTAAATTTGATCCTTGCAATTAACGAGTACAAGGGGATTGACAACCCTCGTGACCGTGTTGGGTGCAAGTATTTGCTCTTGTGTGTGTAGGTACTATCGAAGGGTGTTGATACGTCTTCGTCGTATCTATAATTTTTGATTGTTCCATGCCAATATTCTTCAACTTTCATATACTTTTGGCAACTTTTTATACTATTGTTGGGACTAACATATTGATCCAGTGCCCAGTGCCAGTTCCTGTTTGTTGCATGTTTTATGTTTCACAGAAACCCAATATCAAACGGAATCCAAACGGGATAAGAACGGGCGGACAATTATTTTGGAATATTTGGGATTTTCTGGAGGAAGAATCAACGCGAAATGGTGTCCGGGGTGGCCACGTGACAGGGGGGCGCGCCCTCCCCCCTGTGCACGCCTTGGACTCTCGTGGGCCACCCGTAAGGTGGTTGACGCTCTTCTTTTGCCACAAGAAAGCTAATTTTAGGAGAAAAATCCGGGAGAAAGATTCACCCCAATCAGAGTTATGGATCTCCATATATAAAAGAAACGGTGAAGGGGTAGAATCTGAGAACACTGAAACAGAGAGATAGATCCAATCTCGGAGGGGCTCTCGCCCCTCCCAAGCCATGGGAGCCAAGGACCAGAGGGGAAACCCTTCTCCCATCTAGGGAGAATGTCAAGGAAGAAGAAGAAGAAGAAGAAGGGGGGCTCTCTCCCCCTTGCTTTCCGGTGGCGCCGGAACACCGCCGGGGGCCATCATCATCATCACGATCTTCACCAACACCTCCGCCATCTTCACCAACATCTCCATCACCTTCCCCCATCTATATTCAGCGGTCCACTCTCCCAAAACCCGCTGTACCCTGTACTTGAACATGGTGCTTTATGCTTCATATTATTATCCAATGATGTGTTGCCATCCTATGATGTCTGAGTAGATTTCCATTGTCCTATCGGTGATTGATGAATTGCTATGATTGGTTTGAGTTGCATGTTTTATTATTGGTGCTGTCCTATGGTGCCCTCCATGTCGCGCAAGCGTGAGGGATTCCCGCTGTAGGGTGTTGCAATGCGTTCATGATTCGCTTATAGTGGGTTGCGTGAGTGACTGAAACACAAACCCGAGTAAGGGGATTGTTGCATATGGGATAAAGGGGACTTGATGCATTAATGCTATGGTTGGGTTTTACCTTGATGAATCTTCAGTAGTTGCGGATGCTTGCTAGAGTTCCAATCATAAGTGCATATGATCCAAGTAGAGAAAGTATGTTAGCTTATGCCTCTCCCTCGAATAGAATTGCAATAGTGATTACCAGTCTAGTAACATAGTCAATTGCTTAGGGACAATTTCACAACTCCTACCACCACTTTTCCACACTAGCTATATTTACTTTATTGGTTCTTTATCTAAACAGCCCCTACTTTTTATTTACGCGTTCTTTACTTTCTTGCAAAACTATCCTACAACATCTACAAAGTAATTCTAGTTTCATACTAGTTCTAGGTAAAGCGATCGTCAAGCGTGCGTAGAGTCGTATCAATGGCCGATAGGACTTAAGAGAGTATTTGTTCTACCTTTAGCTCCTCGTTGGGTTCGACACTCTTACTTATCGAAAGAGGCTACAACTATCCCGTATACTTGCGGGTTATCAAGACCTTTTTCTGGCGCCGTTGCCGGGGAGTCATAGCGTGGGGTGAATATTCTCGTGTGTGCTTGTTTGCTTTATCATTAAGTAATTTTATTTGTTGTTCTTAGTTGTTCTCTATCTTTAGTTATGGATATGGAACATGAAATACCAAAAAAATAGGTGTACTTGCTACTCATGGAGATGGGGTAACTCCTAAAACCCTCGATTCTCATTATGTGAAAGATATTATGTACTACTTCGATAATCCTGAGAAAACCCCATTCCACTTTATAATGGGAGACACGTTGGATCAACGTGAATACTTTAGGGATTATCGCTTGACACAAAAATGGAAACTATTATGGGATCAATTTATTATGTTGCGTTGGTATGCTCGGGATCTATGCTTGAGATATGATATTAATTGTTGCTCTAGGATGAAGGCTCCACACCTTCCCTTTTCATCCAAATTTAATGATAATGAAACCTTAGCTTCTTATGCTAATGGTATATATGATTACTATGATGTTGAACAAATAGAAGAATTTGTTGCTTTTAAGGCTGCTTATGAAATTGAATCTTTGTTTGAAAAGTATGAAGCTTTTGATGATGATGGTGTTTATAGGCCTGAAAATGTTGCTATACTTAGATGTTGCTATGAAAATTATGAATACAATTACTATATTAATGCATTTATTGAGGAAGTCTCCGCTGTCCAAGAAGAGATTAATATTTTGCAGGAAGCTATGGAAGAAGAAATTGATGAAACTGTGAGCTCATTGGATGAAAAGATGATGAGGAGAGCAAAGAACAAAAGGAGGAAGAGCGGATTGATCACCCGTGCCCACCTTCTAATGAGAGTAACTCTTCAACTCATACATTGTTTAATTCCCCTTCGTGCTTACCGAAGGATGATTGCTATGATGATTGTTATGATCCCGTTGATTCTCTTGAAATATCCCTTTTTGATGATGCTTGCTATGCTTGTGGCCAAGATGCCAATATGAATTATGCTTATGAAGATGAACTTGCTATAGTTCCTTATGTTAAACATGAAATTTTTGCTATTGCACCCACACATGATAGTCCTATTATCTTTTTGAATTCTCCAAACTACACTATATCGGAGAAGTTTGTGCTTATTAAGGATTATATTGATGGGTTGCCTTTTACCATTGCACATGATGATTTAGATAGATATAATATGCATGTGCTTGCTGCTCCTACTTGCAATTATTATGAGAGAGGAACTATATCTCCACCTCTCTATGTTTCCAATACGATAGAATTGCAAGAAACTGCTTATACTATGCATTGGCCTTTACTTTGTGTGCATGAATTGTTCTTTTATGACATGCCGATGCATAGGAAGAGAGTATTTGTTCTACCTTTAGCTCCTCGTTTGGTTCAACACTCTTAATTATCGAAAGAGGCTACAACTATCCTGTATACTTGCGGGTAATCAGTTGTTTGTGTGAATCTCCTATTGGTTTGATAACCTCTCTAGTAAGGGAAATACTATGCGCTAGTATATTGTTTCAGCCTTTCTCTTCAGGGAAAATCTCAACGCAGCTCACAAGTAGCACACCCATCCTCTCACGCCCTGCTGCACCAACCTGCAAGCCACGTTAGTGCCGCCAGATCATTGGCACAGCCAGTCAAAGCGCTTGGATCACACAAAAAAGGAATGGATCATTCTCACATCAATAGGTGATGCTCATTAGGACATTGGATTTGGCGCATGAAGGCGAGCAAATCTTAGATGAGGTCTACCAAACCGACTTGTTCTCTAGGCCAGTGTCTACAGGACAGATCGCCGCGATGACAATCCTATTTGGCTGGGATCAGAACATCCATCCCCTTGTGGAGCTACCCAAGGCGGTAGTAGCCACGGCATAGTGTTATTGCCTATGGTGGCTTGTTGTCTTGTAGGTCTTGCATCATGTCACAACAACCACTCAAAATATTGGTGTGGAATGTTTGTGGGTTAAATTCCCCGGTTTGACGGAATGCGCTGTATCAAATCATGACTGCATCAGCGGCAAGTATCTCCTTCTTCCAGGAGTCTAAGCTGGAAGTAGTCACTCGGCAAATTGTGGTTAACTACTTTGGGAATATATTTGAGAATTTTTTTACCTGCCTGCCATCGAGACTTGTGGTGGCATCATTTTGGCTTGGGATGCCATGGTATTTTGCTTACCCAATCCTCATACCACAGATAATACTCTTACGGTGTCATTGCAACAATAAGGGGTGGCACCATGGTGGATCACTGGAGTTTATGGCCCCCAAGGCGACGCCACAAATATTCTTTCCACTAGGAGCTTAAGGATGTCCGGGATCTGCATGCGGGGCCATGGTCAATCGTGGGTGACTTTCACCTAATTTTCAACCCCGAGGACAAGAACACTAACTCAATCAACAGGAGGATGATGGCTAGGTTTTGGAGAAATCTAAACTCCCTAGACTTGTGAGAGATTTACCTTAATGATAGGCGCTATACCTGGTCGAATCAGCGTGAGCTTGCCACTTTGGAAAGGATCAATCACGTGTTCGGCACCACGGATTGGGAGGAAGCATGCCCTTCTTGCTTTCTCTCAGCAATGTCATCTACGGTCTCAGACCATTGCCCGCTACTTCTGTAACTTAGCGTAGTTCTACTTGTGGGGAAATTGTTCTGATTTGAGAGCTTTTGGACTAAGGCTGAGGGTTTCCATGATACAGTGGCGGCCACATGGAACTCACCATCTTTGTAAAACCCCTACAAGTCTCTGGATGCGAAACTTTGAGCCCCTGCCAAGGCCCTAATTAAGTGTAGTGCTCACTGGATTGGTAACATTAAACTCCAGATTACCATCGCACTAGAGCTAGTCTTAAGGTTGGATGTAGCGGGTGACTCATGGCCCCTATTGGCGGATGAAATCAATCTCCAGAAGCTCCTCAAGTGAAAACTTCTTGTCTTATGCTCGCTTGAGCGATCAATCGTACGACAAAGGTCTTGGGTGCTTTGGTTAAAGGATGGTAATCCAAACATGCAATACTTTTAACGTTGCACGAGCACACAAAAGGAGGAGGAATTTAGTCACCGTGTTGCATTCAAATGGCTTGGTGATCCGTCCATTGGTTGCCAATGCGATTGACACCTACTTCGAGGGATCCTTTGCTCTATCCCAAAGAGGGAATACACTGGATGCGCTACAGATTCCATCGACTAGTCTTTCTAGCTACTAGTAGAAAAACCTACCTTTGGTCCAGAGCAATAGTCGCGACCAGGTTTGGGCCCGGGACTAACGTGATCATTGGTCCCGGTTCCAACGGCTAGGAGTGGACGGTGGCACGGCCACCTCTAGTCTCGGTTCAAATGGCACCTCTAGTCTGGGTTGGTGATACCAACCGGAACTAAAGGGGTGGCGGCAGGCTGGGGCCCCTGCGAGCACCTTTAGTCCCGGTTGGTATCACCCCTGTGAGCACCTTTAGTCCCGGTTGGTATCACCAACCGGGACTAGAGATGGACCTTTAGTCCCGGTTGGTATCATCAACCGGGACTAAAGATATCCCTATCTATAAATGTTTCATCCAGCTGGAGTCTAGGCTTTCTCCTTTTTCTCCTCTATGTTTCTTTCCCCTAGCTTGAGTTCATCCTCCATTTTTGCCAAGATTTGTCAAGATTTGAGGCACCCCATCTATCCAAGGGTTCTAAAAGGTTAGCAGTGGATTAGAGATTATCGTTATTGTCTCGGTTAGCTAGGGATTAGAGATTAATCAGAAATCGTTCGATTAATCGATTTTATCGGTCGACTATTAATCGGATATTTTTTGCAAATCTCAGGTTCCCAACACTAAAATACGCTATATTCAACACCAAAACAATATTTGATAGAAGTGTTACCTTGATTTCTAGCCTTTGAATCGTTGTATAATGACAAAAAGTTAGGACACCAATACATATTTCTTAACAAGGTCCAGAAAATATAAATAAACATAGTTTTTGCAAACATAGTGCAATGAATAGGTCTGATTTATCGGTAGATTCTCGATAAATCGCTTGTTCGAGCGATAAATCGGTCCAAAAGATAAATGGTGAAGATAAGGCATAATCTTATCAGTCACCCCCTGATTAGCGATAAATCAGAAGATTAATCGCTGAATCGGAAGATTTCATGAACAATGAGTTTGGGAATAATTATGTTGGAGTTTATTTGATATATATGCAATTTGAGCTCAAATGAACTTTTTAGTTTGCATATGTGTAAGTGTGGTTTACTTAGTGCCTTCCCGTCCCCATCCTCACCACCGTCGATCGTCCCCTTCGTCTCGTCGCCGGCACCACCTTGGTGAGCTTCTTGTTCTTATCCTTTTTGTAAAAAAAATCTTATTTGTATGATTTAGATAGTTACTTGTATAATTTTCTTACTTGTATGATTGTTTGTTATATATAGTGCCATGGTTTTGATATCCATCCCTGTCGGCCCTCATCCAGTTTATGACTCGCATGTGGTATATTATATTTTTAAACTATTTGTTTCATTTTGTCTTTATGACAATTATGCCCATCAAGTTTACATAGATATTTTTATCTAGGAGGTGTGTCAAGTGGAAATTGCAACTGAACCTCTTGTCGAGAAGTTAAATTTAGTTGAAAAAGAGAACAATTATTTTATAAGAAAATTTGAAAAGAATTGAAGAATAGAAGATGAAATTGGAGTTGCATGTTGCCGATGTCATCGATGATCACAAGATCAAGCTGGATGCAATGTGGTTGAAGATTAGAAAGATTAGAAAATATGTCGTTAATAAAGAGGCTTGGTATCATTATGATGTTGGATCAATTATTACTTTAGTTGCAATTTTAATCGCATTAGTTGTTGCATTTAAATGCTTTATCTAGATAGTTGTATGTTGTTTTATGGGAGGTGTGTATGAAATTGTACTAATTTGATCACTCCGATCTTGTGTAATGAAGATGAGTCGGCAATGGATGTACGATGAACGACGCTCTCCCCAGTTCATTAATGGCGTGCATAGTTTTCTATGTGTGGCTGAGGCAAACAATGGAATGGTTTTATGTGTTGTCCATGTGGTGTCTCTAAGAATGATAAGAATTACTCTACCTCAAAAATCCTTCACAGTCACCTGCTTCAGTCCGGTTTCATGTCCAGCTATAAATGTTGGACCAAGCATAGAGAAAGTGGGGTTATAATGGAAGACAATGAAGAAGAAGAGGATTATGACAACTATCCTAGGTTCCCTGAATATGATGCTACTACAATGTGGGGAGCTGAAGAAGGGGCATCAGATGAGCCCGTTGATGATCTTGGTCAGGCCATTGGTGATGAAAGAGACACTATGAAAGTGAAAAGGACAAGATGAAGTTGCAGCGCATGTTAGAGGATCACAAAAAATTGTTGTACCCAAATTGCAAAGATGGCAAGAAAAAGCTGGCTACCACACTGGAATTGATGCAATGGAAGGCAAAGAATGGTGTATCTGACAAGGGATTTGAAAAGTTGCTGAAAATGTTAAAGAAGATGCTTCCAAAGGATAATGAATTGCCCGAGAGTACGTACGAAGCAAACAAGGTTGTATGCCCTCTAGGATTAGAGGTGCAGAAGATACATGCATGCCCTAATGACTGCATCCTCTAACGCGGTGAGGAGTACGAGAATTTGAATGCATGCCCAGGATGCGGTGCATTACACTATAAGATCAGCCGTGATGACCCTGGTGATGTTGAGGGTGAGCACCCCAAGAAGAGTGTTCCTGCCAAGGTGATGTGTTATGATCCTATAATACCACAGTTGAAACATTTGTTCCAAAACAAAGAGCATGCGAAGTTGTTGCGATGGCACAAAGAAGACCGTAAGAAAGACGAGATGTTGAGAGTACCCTCTAATGGGTCGCAGTGGAGAAAAATCGAGAGAAAGTGGCCGGAGTTTGCAGATGACGCAAGGAACTTATGGTTTGGTATAAGTAATATGGCATTAATCATTTTGGGGAGCAGAGCAACAGTCATAGCACCTGGCCTGTGACTCTATGTATCTATAACCTTCCTCCTTGGTGTGCATGAAGCGAAAGTTCATTATGACGCCAGTGCTCATCCAAGGCCCTAAGCAACCCAGCAACGACATTGATGTGTACCTAAGGCCATTAGTTGAAGAACTTTTACAGTTGTGGGATATAAAAGGTGTACATGTCTGGATGAGCAAAAACAGGAGGAATTTGACCTACGAGCATTGCTGTTTGTAACCATCAATGATTGGCCTGCTCTTAGTAACCTTTTAGGACAGACAAACAAGGGATACAGTTCATGCATGCACTATCTAGATGAGACTGAAAGTATATATTTGGATAAATGTAATAAGAATGTGTACCTAGGACATCATCGATTTCTTCGAATCAGGCATATCTTAAGAAAGAAAGGCAAGCATTTCAAAGGTGAGGCGGATCATTGGAAGAAGCCTGACCACCATACTGGTGATCATATACTTGATATGGTAAAGGATTTAAAATTAATCTTTGGAAAGGATCCTAGCGGACAATCTGTTCCGAATGATGCTAACGGACACGCACCCATGTGGAAGAAGATATCTATATTTTGGGAGCTACCCTATTGGAAAGTCCTAGAGGTCCGCTCTGCAATCGACCTGATGCACGTGAAAAAGAATCTTTGTGTGAACCTGCTAGGATTATTGGGCGTGTATAGGAAGACAAAAGATACAGCAGAGGCATGGGAGGAGCAGCACCGTATGAACAAAAAAGATGACATGCATCCAAAGCAGTATCAAGGTCTTGCCAGGTACGCTCTTACCAAAGAAGAGAAGGAAATCCTTTTTGAATAACTGAGTAGTATGAAGGTCCCATCTAGCTTCTCATCGAATATAAAGGGAATAATAAATATGGTTGAGAAAATAATTCCAAAACCTAAAGCCTCATGACTGCCATGTGATTATGACAGAATTACTTCCGATTGCATTGATGGGGCTTCTACTAGAAAATGTTCGATTAGCCATTGTGAAATTATGTGCATTCCTCAATGCAATTTCTCAGAAGGTAATCAATCTAGAAATCCTACCAAGGTTACAACATGATTTGGTCCAATGTCTTGTCAGTTTCGATTTGGTGTTCCTACCATACTTCTTCAATATTATGACGCAAGTCCTAGTTCACCTAGTCAAAGAGATTACCATTCTGGGTCTTGTATTTCTACACAATATGTTCCCCTTTGAGAGGTTCATGGGAGTATTAAAGAAATATGTTCTTAACTGTGCTAGGCCAGAAAGAAGCATCACCAAGGGCCATGAAACACAGGAGGTTATTAAGTTTTGTGTTGACTTTATTCCTGACCTTAAGAGGATTGGTGTTCCTCAATCGTGGGATGAGGGGAGACTGAGTGGAAAAGGCATGCTAGCAAAGAATTCAGTAATAAGTATGGATGAGCATTCTTTCACTCAAGCGCACTACACAGTTCTACAAAATACCAACTTGGTGGATCCGTATATAAAGGAATGCATGGATATTATACACTCCAAGAACCCGGAGTAGTTTGACCCCAGGATTGAATGTACTCACATGGCAACTTTCGGTGGTTGGTTGCAAACACATCTCATGAATAACACCACTGTTGGAGATGAGTTGTACTTGTTGGCCAAGTCACCATCTTCAACTATATTGACTTTCAAAGGGTACGAGATAAATGGGAATACATTTTACACGATCACGCAACATAAAAAGAGCACCAACCAAATCAGTGATGTCCGCTTTGAATGCAACAAACAACAATAGGAAAAAGGACACATATTATGGTTACATAGAGGAGATATGGGAACTTGACTATGGACCTTCTTTTAAGGTCCCTTTGTTTCGGTGCAAATGGGTCAATCTGAGAGGAAGCAGGTAAAGTTAGACCCGCAGTACGAAATGACAACAGTGGATCTCAACAATCTTGGGTACACAGACAAACAATTCGTCCTAGCTAATGATGTGGCGCAGGTTTTCTATGTGAAGGATGTGTCTACCAAACCGAGAAAAAGAAAAGATAAGGAAGTGAATACATTATACGATGAGCCAAAGTGCCACGTAGTTCTTTCAGGGAAAAGAAACATCGTGGGAGTGGAGGACAAGACAGACATGTCAGAAGATTATGAAAAGTTTCATGAAATTCCTCCCTTCACAGTGAAGACTGACCCAAGCATCTTGTTAAATGATGAAGATTCTCCATGGTTATGGCACAATCATAAGCAAGGGACACACGCGAAGAAAAAGTTTTATACCCCAAGATCCCACTCTGGGGTCTGACCCGCTTCACCATCACCACTTTCTCTCTAGCGAGTTTCCGGACTTATAGCTGGAAAGTCCCACTTCGGACAACCCGGAGGGAATCTTTGTAAGAGTTAGGGTATATATGAGTTTTGGGTGTTCCTAGGTGGACTCCAGAGCATCAGAATCCAACCAAAAAGCTAGGACATTTTGGCATTTGAAACATGATTTTTGAATAATTATTTATTTAGTTATGAATTTTCAATTATTCCGTCTTTTTGGTATTTTAATTATAGTGGATGTCCAAAGAGGTAAAGTGAGGGTTTTCACCCCTCAATTATTAAGCTATGGAAGAGACATAGAGTTACTGGAGGTAGAATATGACTAGGGTGAGCTCTGGTGAAGAAATTGAGCTAAAGGAGAATCCATTTGGTACCCCAATCATTGACCACAAGATTTTGATAGAAGGTGTTTGATGATGAATAGAGGTACTTAGAGGAATCCAATGGCTTTTGAATTTAATAGGAATGAGCTTGGTATCAATTTGATCTAGGGTGCATATTTGTAGCTCATTTGAAGAAACTTGGCAATGTAAATATTTGAAACCCTAGAAATGGGCAGAAATGGTTTTGACAAGCTTTGATAAAGTTAACGTTTCTACAACTTGTTCCACTAGATGGGGGTGATGCTCATGACCATCTGGCAATGTAGCAAAAATTTGAGATCGATGGGAGGAACTTGCCAATGTAACTTGGTCAAACCCTGGAAATGGGCAGAATTGGTTTTGGCATACTTGGACCAAGCTAATTTGTTCTCCTTGACGCACCACTTGGCCTTGATTAGTATTTAGACCACTTCAGCAGGCGTACCAAGTTTGAGCTCATTTTGACATGTTTACCAATGTAAAGTTGCTCAAACTAGAAAATGGACAGAGATGGTTTTGAGGGAATTTGATGATGTTATCTTGTTCTCCAAGACATGAGACTTGGCAAGATCATCAAATATGGCATTTGTGACATGCTAGAATTTTTTTGTAATTTATGGTGAATATTTCATTTGTAAATATTTCAAAAGCTTGAAATATCCAGAATGGGTAATTGAGGGTTTTGACCTATGAAAGGCCATTTCTGGTCTTAAGAAAAAGCCTTTAAATATGAATGTGTAGGTTATGTTAAGAAAAACAATTTGATATCTTATTTGCTCCATTTGTCTTAATAGAACTAAAGATATGGATTTTTAAAGTTTAAAATAATGTCTTCAATTACTGTATCTAATTAAAAAGTGTAAAATTAATTATGCAACTTTCTGTCAAAATGATACTAGTTGATAGAAATCTTCAAGATGAATCAACAGAAATTGGAATCAACTCATTTGGTTTAGTTTTCAAATTGTTATGCATTTTACAAAAATTAATTTCAATATATAAAATTGAATATGTCAAATAATTTTTTCAAAATGAAAATTAATTGAAATACACCTTTAGTCCCGGTTGCAACCACCAGCCAGGACTAAAGGTCCCTTCTCCCACGCGGAATTTGTGTCGCCGAAGCCGGTACTAAAGATCCCGCGTATATAAGTGGTGTCCCGGGGCTTGCCACCGCCCGGGAGAATGGATCAAACCACCACGTCGCCAAGCCGCTCGTCTTCAACCTCCGACCACCGGAGATCGTCAACGTCGTTCCGCTCGCTCGGCCCCTCCCCGAGCCCACTGAGCATCGCCTCGACCTCGCCGAGCCACACATCGTCGGAGGCCCTACGACATCGCCATCGAGCTCAATGCCTCCCCGACATCGCTGACCCCATCGTAGATGCCTCCCCGACCTCCTCGACGCCTCCCCGACCTCGTCGCCAATGCCTCTGCAACTGCTACGAGCCCGACCTTCTTTTCCCCCTCCTTTTGTCGCCGATTGTGAGCCCTAGCTAGTGTACCCGCCATGGCCGAAGCTTCCCCGCGGCCATGCTCGACGCCGATGCCGCTCCGGCCGCTCCCTGCCCAAACTAACAACGCAGGGCGACGCACGACGCAGTGCTTGTTTGAAAACAATCGGCCGCGTCCCAAACAGGCGTCGAAACCGCGTTTCGGCCAACTCTAGCGAGAGCTGAGCCCCTCCGCTGCAAAAATAGCTCACCAGAGCATCTCGTGTGCCACCGCCTATGTGGCACCTCCCGGGCTCACCTCTAGTGACGCTGGCAGCTGGATCCCATGGCCCTAGCTAGCCTAGTCAATATGCTGACTGGGCTGTCCCTCCCAATGACATGTGGGTCCAAAGGACACCTTTGACCAGTCAAAGTCTCCAGTTGACTGCTGACTGGGCAGTCAACTGGGATCCACTGTCAGCCACAGTGTGCATTGTTGTGTGCACTCTGCTGGGTACACATAGCATTTATCCTTTTATTTAGAATTAATAATAATTTTAGAATATGTTTAAAACTTTAAAAATTAATTAAAATAAATCGTAACTCGAATGAAAATAATTTTTATATGGAAATTGCTCAGAAAAATCCAACAAATCCGAATATGCAACCCGTTCATCTGTCACACCTCTCTAGCACTGCAAACATAGAACCATTCCCTCTCTTTCATTTTTCCGGAAAATTGCAAACGTTGGGAAAACCCCTCTGGATGTTTTCCCTCTCTGTGTGCGACGTGTAGTACTATGTTAGGTCTCCCCTAGCACTACTTGTTATCGTGTCATGCTTAGTGATGCATCTATTTGCTTTAAATTTACTGTCATGCTTAGTGATGCATCATATTGTCGCATTGCATTGATTGTGTTCCCTCTTGTTTGACGGTGGTTGTTCCATCTCGGTTCAAATGGACTCCATCCAAATTGATGTTAGTTGCATAAGCTCAAACCACATCATATCTCCATGTCATGATCATGCATCATATTGTTGCATTGATGTGTATTGATTGCATCTTCGGTATTGTTCTTCTCAATGCTATGATTCAGTTATTGCTTATTGAATGCATTCTAATTGTTTTATCTTTCTTCTGGGTTAGTTAAGCTATGGATGACCTTGGCAGAGACCATCAAGAGGATATCATCTTCGACATGACACGCTCCTCCCAAAACCAAGAGAATGAACTAGATGACGGCTCACAATTTCTGAACGACTCCGGTGAGGGACTTGAGGAAGAACCAAGAGACGAACCGATTTTGGGCATTCGTAGAGGGGAAAGACAGCCATGCGATAAGCGAGGGAGAGGTATATCTTCCCAAAGTAGCCATTCAAGGAGACAAGTTCTACCATTGTACCTTGACCTGTGGAACTGGAGAAGCTCCTTTATTGCTATAGTTCTTATATTCTGTCTCCCTTTTCTGTTGGAGTTATATAGGAGTGGTCCATAGGGGGGCACTAGTTACTGGTTGGGAACCATCGGTCCATAGGCGCACGAATAGGGGTCCATCCAGTTTATTCTTTTGGGGCTGTGTGTGGGACTTTCCTCTTGATGCGGAAAAATAGGCTCTTAT
>NC_041393.1:258916046-258979354 GCF_002162155.2 Triticum dicoccoides
GGTCTATTCTGCTAATATTAGCAGAATAACTAGTCTGATAACACTTCCGGACTGCACGCTCAACGCAAGTGCACGTCATTGTTTGAACCAAGTGTGCTGCAGTACTCAGGCGAATGAACTTCGTGTCGAAAAAAACTGCACACGGTGTTTTTTTGTACTATTTTCGCTCTAGTTATTTAAGCGTTTATCGGAACGACACATTTAATATACCGATGAGAAGATATGGATTAGGCGCAACTTCGCCATGTTGAACATTTTTCGAGATTCCTCATAGTTTAAGAGCAGTTTTGAAAATTGTTCGGCTCACGATGATTGTTAGCAAGTGTTTTTTCGTGTTTTCTTCTAATTCACTCGTCGGAATGAAGCAAATGATATGGCGTTGGAAAGATATCGTCGAGGCGCATCTTTTTCATATCTATTATTTTCTCTAATTCTTTACAGTTTAATAGCAGTTTCAAATTTACTAAATCGCGGAATTGTGTTTTTCAAATTTTTTTGAACTTTTCAGTACTGTTTTCGCTCCAGTTTTTTAACCGTTTGTTGAAACGAGGCGTGTGATACGTCGCTGGAAAGATACGGACGAGGCGCAACTTTCATGTTGAAATATTTTTGAAATTCCTTACGGGTTTAAGTTAATTTTGAAAATCATGCGGCGGACGACGGGTGGCAACGGCCATTTTTCGTGAAATTTTGCCAAACCGCTGGTCGGAATGATTCAAATGATACTCCGTTGGAAAGATATCAATGAGGCCCAACTTTTTCATGTAGAACACTCTCTCTAATTCTTTATGATTTAAGAGAAATTTCAAATTTACCAAAATGCGGATACTCTATTTTTTCGCGACCCAAAATCGTCGTATATACTGCATCAGACAGAAAACCGCACTGCTTTTCGACCAAAAATCGCACTGCATTAGACCGACAAGTGCACTGCATGATTTCTTTTTTGTGTGACGTAAATTTTCCCATACTAGCTTTTGTTTTTGTTGTCTTTTTTCCAACTTTTTTTATGAACAAGAGTGGACTGCAGAGATGAGGCAAGTGAACCGCGAAAATTATGATAGTGGGCCGCATTATTTTTTAGTTGTTTCGCCAAACTTTTTTGCACTTCCACGATGTGCGCAAGTGAAGGACATCACACTCAAGAGCGAACCACATCCGAGGACCAAACGGACTGCAGACGTTGATGTAGCCAACTGATTTTTGAAACACGAAACAATTTTTGCATTCCATACATAGGGATAATGAAACTTATTCTTTTTACAATGCAAAACATGGATGGAGTGAACTGTGTGGCCCAACTTTATCATAAAAAATGTACTCCACGCCCATGCCCCAAGGAGAAACACCACCACACTGCACCACCTCAAAACACAAACAAAAGTCAAGTAGTGGACTGCACGCGTCGTGCTGCCTGAACCACGAGCCACTCGCCGACGAGTTGCATGTCTTCGACGAAGAGCATAGAGTCGAGGAGTACTCGAGGATGGCACACACCCACTGCACTCCACGCTGGAGTCGAAGTGCACTGCATCACCATGGTCGTGCTGCTCGAGTGGCGGAGTATCAGCCAAGCAAACTACAAACAACATTTACACTGAACCACATCTGAGCATCACAAAAGGCCGTCGCTGAAGCAGTGCACTCAGCAGGTGCGTGTAGCCATCATCGACTCCCCATGGAGTACACTTCTATACTATGAGTCAAACATCAACGGGATTCGTTAGTAGCAAGTGCTCCTTCACCTGAATGTGTTGAGAGAGGCTACCCCCATGGACACTCGACGCCGACCATGTTGTGCCAACCGCAAGCGATAGTGGACTGCATGCCCGTGTTGTGCCAACTGCAAGTCGCTCACTGGTGAGCTACAAGTCCTCACCGAAGAAGTTTTCGTTTCCGCGTCGTACTGCAAGGCCGCGTGCCGCCCAACTTCAGTGGTCGCTGCCTGTGACTCGCTCGTCGTCCTCCAGGTGGCTGTTGGGGAAGAAGACATGAGTTAGAATGGGGGAAGCAGAGACAGAAGTGGTTGTTGGGCCAGATCCGGCAGCCATGGTAGTGGATTGAGAGAGGGTGGCTGTTGGAATGCAACAGGACCTGCAGAAGAGGAGAACAAGAGAAAGTCAGGCCGCCAAAATTTTCTGGACGCAAGTGCTTCATGAACTACACAAGCGGAGCAGCTGTGGGTTGCAATTCCTCATTGGACGCACTTGTATGCAAGCACGCATTGCCGCACTACACAATCAGCGGGCTATGAGCTGCACACATTGGAAATATGCAATGCGGGCGACCTCCAGCAGCGTGGACTGCACCATTTGTGGCCGACCACGCACTGCAGCGACGGGAGGTGGGCACTGCATGCAGGGCCTCCCTCCCTACACGCTCGTCGTGCTCCTGCTGGAGATCAGCCCGGCCAGCGACGCCGGCCAAACCTCGCCTAACCCCGGATCCATAGATTCCACATCGCCCTGGCCGGAATCAGGTGGCGACGCTAGAGGAAGGTGGTGGGTTGGGCCGCCGTGGTGGTTGGTGGATGTTGTGGACTAGGGGCGCGCGAGAACCGGGCAAGGTGGTCCATCGGCAGGCTTGCCGCGGCGCCTGGTTGAGCACAACTGTGTGTGTGGGACGACAGTGATCATTGCATCGCGGTTGGGAGTTGGTCGCAGCATGACGACGCGTGGTGCCCGGGCTCATCGCACGGATGGCGGATACGCACGGGGGCGATGGTGGGTGGGTCACGGTGTCGGGGATCGCCGGATCTGCAGGTGGCAGGCAACGGGATCCAACGGCGAAGGAGCATGGCTGCTTTGGGCTGGTCAATGCAGCAGCGCCCTGAGTCGGAGGAAGGTGGAGGGGATCGCCGGGCGGAACTACTGCCGGCGGCGTAGGAAGTCCAGGAGGACCCGCTGATGGTGCGGGAGGGGATTGGGGGCGACGGTGGTGAGATGTGTCAGGGAGGTTGGGTCGTGGGATGTGCAGGGAAGAAGGTGGGTAGCATAGGGGTGGGTGCGCTCCGGGGGTGGGGGTGGGACAATGGGTGGTGGATGTGGTTCCGGTCGGGGACGGACGAGTGTTATGAGAATAAGCCAGTTGATGTGCAGAATAAGGTCTTAAGGGGTGTATATAATATATATATATATATATATATATATATATATATATATATATATATATATATATATATATATATATATATATAAAGCACGTAGGGTTTCTGGTCGTCCGGCGTGGTTGTTTTGCACAAAAGCCCCTCGATTTACAGGAAATCAACCTACAGTCCCTGTTTTAGTGGCACCCAGAGAAAGACATTTCACTTTTGCAGAAAAATCCTTGACTTTTATGGAAATTAACCTGCAGTCCAAAAATAAGTCAATCGAACTGGTACAGGTCAGATCAAAAACAACCGCTCGACCTTGCCTCCTAATCCTATCTCCAACTCCAGCGCTCCACCCCCGCGGCCACGCGCCGCCTCCCCAATCCCGTTGCTCTGCCGCCCTTCATCTCCCAACGTCCTCCACCTCCAGCATCCCTAGCGTAGTCCACCTTCTGTTCTCTACCTTCCTAGCTAGGTCGGCGCAGCTAATGGTGTTGGTGTCAAGGAGCGCGGCTGTAGTGAGGGGCTGCATGGCGAGGGAGTTGGGGAGGAGAGTCGCGGCGAGGGCGGCGGCGAGCACTGAGCGGCAAGAAGAGCCATCGTGGCGCGCCAGAGTAGGGTGACGTCCTTCCAAGGGCGACCGCCGAAGTTTGGCTGCCGCCTCGCTTCTCCAGTCATTAGTCGTTCACATGGGTCTGCCAGGACCTACACCTTTCTCATGCCTGTGCTAAAATTTCAAATCTCTATAATAGTCCCACCCTACTCTTTTACATGAAATCTTACGAACTTATATATGTTCATGCATTGCAAGATCGAAAAGCCAACAAAGAGAGGATGAGAGGTGCCTGCCTCATGTATTATGCGTCACCAATCAAAAATGAACAAAAAGAGAATAGTGTTGGGGCTTTCACCGGAGGCAGCTCCACGTTCCCACATCCGCGCCTACCGGCAGACAAGAAACCACTCTGCCTACCGCGCCTCCGCCACAGCCCCCGCGCTTGTTAGCATGGCATGGTCGGCCGTCAGACCTGGCGAGCAACCAAGCCACTGCACACCAGCTCCGTTGTGTGCAGCCATCCACCGGGGTGAGCTACACCACCACGGCACGGGGACTCCGCCCCTGCCCCCATGCACGGACGAGCACGCCGCCACCGCCCCAGCTATTGCAGCAAACACGCCGGCGCTGCAAGCCAGGAAGTGGCTGGCTAGCCACCGTGGGCGAGAAGAGGAGAGCAGCGCTTGGCTGGTGTTAGTGGATGGAGAAGAGAAGGACGAGCTACTTTGGGCGATGAGGTAGCAGGAGGAGGAAGATGTGGGCGGAGCGGCGCCGGAGTGATGGATAAGAGGAACGGCGCTGTGTGGATAGGAACGGGGCACACAGTGGGTCATCGGTGGGGATTTCTGGGTGTGCCCGTTGCTTCTTTTTTTTAATCGAAACTGTACGAACTGGAACTCTGGAAGCTGCTGGATGCGGCATCCAGGCGGCTGGAACGGGACCAGAATGTGGTGTGCATGCGCGTGCCTTCCTGCTGGGATTGATGTAGTACTACTAACCAGACCAAGATGAGTAATAAGTACTGTGGTATTTATGTTGATTCAAGTTTGGGGTAGTCTGCTAACTCTGAATTGTTCAGAGCTATTCGTGGGTGTATATCAATCAAGGGATTTGTGTTGTTCTATTTGCTTGTGCTTTAATCTTGTTATAGGATTAAAAAAATTGTACAATTTTGGTCTTTTTTGTTTATATTTTTGCTTTTTTCATCCACAAGTTTAAATTTTGAATTGTCCTTTTCATCTGAGATTTTCCAAAAAAAGTTCAAAATTCCAAAATTCGCCCATTTCGTTCAAGGGCAGTAAAATTTGCAAAACGAAACATAAAACCTTGGCTGGATGCTATGTGTGCTAGCACCGATTACAATTCTTTTTTCCGGATGAGCACAAATTATAATTACTTTCTGTTGTTTGTTGCTAGTGTTATAATTTAATATTCATGCTTGCCAGATCTTAGGAATACATTATCAGATAAACTAACTCAAAAAATGTGTTTCATGTCCGACTTATGAGTTATCCTTTTAATTACACCTTTTGTGGTATATAAATTATTACAACATCACATATATATATATATATATATATATATATAAATATATATATATATGACTAATGTTTCCTACAAGCAGTTATAGTTACCACCACTTGCGTTTTGTATGTTGTATGTAGTATCTGTCGGAACCGAGACTATATACGTGTAGTATGATATAACAATTATTAGGTAGTATATATACTAATTTTTAGGTACTATGTACCATTTTTTTAGTATGCTCATTTTTACGTACAAATATGTACGTATTTTACAAATATAACAAAAACTATGGGCTCACATGCATTTTTTCATGTAACTTGCTTTGAAATATCTTAGATATAGTATATGAACATATTTAAAATAATAAAATAGTATATATAATACCACATGGTAGTATATGAGACATGTGGGGTAACTACCACCAGGTGATAGGATGAATTTTCCCTATATATACACTATTCTGATCTCGGGATTAGAATAATATTCTGATCACAACCTGACCTACCCCGCTAGTAGTACGTTGAACTTCCCTGTGAACTAGGTTGAACTTCCGCTGACATTGTCGAAATAGGGCTTGCGATATACCGTTGAAAAGCTATGGACACCAGTATCATGACCAAACTTAAATTTTTGGCAAAATATAAGCGGTTTAAGAGCAGTTTTGAAAACCGTTTTTTCCTCGCGCAAAAAACATGAATCGTATTTTCGATCGCATTTCTAAACCGTTTATCGAAATGAGGCATATAATATGGAGTTGGAAAGCTGCTGCAAAACCACTCCTTCCACATGTCGAAAGTTTTCTCTAATTCCCTATGGTTAAAGAGAAATTTGAAAAAACGTAAAATTTCGTAAACCGAACAGCTGAGTTTGTTTTTTCGATGTCATTTCTAAACGGCTAATCCAATGGAGGCATATGCTATAGCGTTGGAAAGCTTATGAAAATGCGCTACTTTTTCTTGTTGAAAGTTTTTTTCTAATTTTGAATGGTTTAAGAGTAATTTAGAAAATGGTTCAAGTCCTACCGAGTCCGTATTTTCGAGCTAATTTTTTAACCGTGCGTCCGAATGCAACAAATGATATGGAGTTGGAAAGGTTGAACAAATGCGAAACTTTTTGGTATGTATTGTTTCTCCCAATTCTTTACAGTTTTAAATCAGTTTCGAAAATGGTGAAAAACGTATTTTCTCCGTAATTTCTACAAACTTTATCGGAATTCGGAAAATAATATATTGTTGAAAACCTACGGAAAATGCGAAACTTTTTCATGTTGATGGTTTTCTCTGATTCTTAGCCCTTTTCAAGTAATTTCGAAAACGGCAGGATAATTCGTTCTGCCTCGATCGCGAAACAGATTCTTCGAAAATGCACCGCGTGAAGAACCTGAACTGCTCGGCGCGTGTACCTGAACTTCACTCTGTTTTTCGCATGATTTTTTTGCTCGTAGGTCTCCATCCACTTCTCATAACTCTCCATCCACTCACCGGAATTGAGCAAGTGATATACCAGTGGAAAGCTGATGTAAGCACATAACTTTCCCGTGTTGTTCGTTTTTTCATACTCGCAATGGTTTTAAAAGTTTTTCATTTGAAATTCATTCACTGTAGTAGTTGAACTTCATGCTGTTTTCACTTGAACTTCTGTGACGTATTTTCGTTTGTAATTTCTCATCCATTTCGTCAGTGCTACACAAATGATAGTCCTTTTGTATAAACCCCTCTCACAATAATTTTTTTAACTTTCTCCGACCGAGGACTTGACTTACACAAATGATATTCTTTGACGTTTTAAAGTAATTAGAGAAATGACGAGATCATGATTTTTGCCTTCATTGCGAATGGAAACGCACTGCGTGAAGTAATTAAACTTCTCGGGCATGTCTGTTTGAACCTCACTCTATTTTTCACGAGTTTTTTTTACACTGCATGAAGTAGTTGAACTTCTAGGGCATGTCTGGTTGAACTTCACTCTGTTTCACACTATTGTATTTTTCTTATATGAAATACACACCATGTAGTGAACTTCTGGTTGTTATCACTTTGAACTTCTCTCTAGTTTGAGAGAATTATTTTAAAACAAAAAAACATATTTTTTATGTATTTTGGACATCTAAATATACGTTGAACCTCTCTCATAAGAATTTTTTGAACTTCTCTTCACCGAGCACTTGAACTTCTAGCAACCATTTTTTCGTTTATGAGTTGTTTTTAAAAGTGCAAAAAATGGCGTTGTGTTTTTTATATTTTGAATAGGTAAATCCTAGGTTTTAATAAACTCCGAACTTCTCTGTTATTTCAATATGAACTTCACCTTTTTATATTTTGAGTAAAAAATTGTATTCGATTTTTATACTGAAAAAATCGAACATGTAAATACAAGGCGAACCTCTCTCGCAAGAATTTTGGAACTTCCCCAGACAGAACACTTGAACTTCTTTCAACAAACCTTTTAAGCTTTTATTTTTATATAGTTTTATTCTCACCTGAAATGCATTCCTTGCAGTACTTGAACTTCTCGTAGTTTTCTCTATGAACTTCTCGTTATTTTAGTTTGAACTTCTATTTATTTGAAAAATAGAAAAATTATTTTTTTTCAAACCCTTTTTTAGTTTTTCCTTTTTTAAAATTTCAACTTCCTCATTTTATTCTTTAGTAACGAGAAAAAATTGAGGTTTTTATATACTATGAACTTCTCTGTTATTTTAAATTGAACTTCTTTAGTCCTATTCTTAAAAAAAAATTAAATAAGCATCAACCTTTTTTAAATTTAACTTCATACTTTTATTTTTCCTAGAAACGAAAATAATTTAAGTTTTTCGTATACATCAAACTAATCCTTTATTTTAACTTGATCTTCTTCATTTTATTCTTTGGTAACAAGGAAAATTTGACTTTTTTATAAATATTGAACTTCTCTATTTTTCTAAATTTGACTTCTTGGTTTTTTCTGTTAGTAACAGAAATACTCTTGTTTTTGTAGCAAACATTTGAACCGATTCGTTAGGAAGGTCAAGTCAGTCATCGCTAGAAGGTCACAAGTTGTTGTTGATCCATAGGAGCACCAAATCATCGCTAGAGAAGGAAGAGTGGTGTGTTGTCATCGTCACTAGGGCGGGTTACTAAGTTGAACACCCTAACTTTTCTTTTTCTGTTCTGCAGAATGCAAGTGTGAATAACTTGACAACATGATGTACAAAGAGTGCCACTATTCCAGAAAATATACTTAACATACTTTTGACCTTCACGAATAAAACATTTTTACCTTCAACCCCTTTTTTTGTTCCGACAACCGACTAAACTAGGAAAAAACATATAATTATTTTTTGTTGCAGTTGAACTGATACACCAGGCAAAGACGGCCTGCAACAGTGGCCAATTTTTTAGATACATAAACACAAAACATCTGTTTTATGCACTGGAGTTTTGTTGTAGACACCTGAATATTTTTTTCCTTTTGCACAAACTACTGTATGAAGAATGATCACATTTCATAAAGGTCATTTAACCAAAAGATTGTGGGCACACAGACACGCAAACGGAAGGTGCACCATATTTTTTAGGAATACCAAGCTTGAGTTATAGTGGAAAGAAAGAATCATAAACTAAAGAGTATACTGATCAAAGTGTTTTATGTACACACAAGAGTCCATAAGCTTTTCAGATAACAACATGTTGCCGTAGAATTTATCTAATCAATTATGAAGTTAAGAAATGAAAAACAAGAGAGCAAAAACATGTCTGCATATACTAAAAAAACATCTCTGAACCTTCACATCCACATCACTCTGAACTTTAGTGCTCCTTCAAACCGGAAACTTTTTCTTGGTACACGTATGTGACCTTCTCCCTTTCTATTCATTTGAACTTCTATTCAAGACAAAAAATTCTGGCAAAAATACCATTGAAGCAACATACACTTTGACCATTTTCTGCTAAGTAGCTACACTGATGCATTCTTTTTCCATTTTCTTTGACTCTTCAAATTTGTGCCTACAAGAACAATACAAGGACTAAACTGACAGAATTAGAGTGTCAGTACTAAACGAAAGTTGCAATATGATCCACCACATGAGCAGAAGAAGAACCAGGGGAGCTCATCGCGTGTTGGTGTATCCACCAGTTGTTGAAGAAATGAGCATAACATGAATTTGTTGATGGAGTGAAACACTAATACAGCTAAACACATAATGGAGTAGATACAGCTTAACTTCAGACACTGTCTACCCGTGCTGCCATCATAGTGGAGAGAGAAGGGAAATGGTGCTCGGTGGATACGCTGATGGAGCAGAGTGCTGGCGCGCTGGAGGAAGGTGCGGCATAGCAGACGGCAGGTCACACCAGAAGGGAGGGCAGGTCGCGCCAGGGCAAAGGAAAGTTCGCACCCAAGAGGTGAACCTCTCTCACAGAGTGGCAGATGGGAGGGAAGGCCATGAACGGCGGCATGCCCTCTTCTACATCGGGTGGAGGTGGTTTGCATCACTGGAGGTTGGACGGGGAGGCGCCCGTGGCCGGGGCAGATCAGCAAGGAGGAGCTGAGCGATGTCGGGGGCAGCCTAGGTCCCAGGGGAGGCCCGGCGGCATACCAGAGGTAGGTGACAGGGTCGCATGCCGGCGCTTCATGGCGACAGGCGGTGTCGGGGAAGCACACCGGTGCTTGGTGGGGGCAGGCGGCAGTGGGATCAGTCTCGGGCGGATCTGGGGGAAGGAGGAGGTCCGGTAGCCGGATCCAGGGGCAGGCGGGGCCGCAGCTCCGGTTGTCGCCGACCCAACGGGATCCGCCCGCGCGGTGAAGTTTGTGTAGTGAGGATGAACTGGTTAGAGGGACCGATGGAACGACTGGCGGGGCGAGGGCGGCGGCGCCAGTTGTGGGCGCGGCGGCGACGGTGGTGTCGATGGGGCCGAGCGGCCGGCGGCCCGACGGCGGTTGTGGAGGGGTGCGGGGAAGGTGGGGATCGGGCCGGGACGGGGATCATGGGGGAGTGGTCAGCGGGTGGGTGGAAATGTTTTTTTTTCATCCACTGTACCGATTCGGAAGTTCGGGAATAGCCCCTCCAGCCCTATATAGGGCGCGCCGTGATCCAAATAACTATTCTAATCCTGGGATTAGAATAGTGCTACCACATATATATATATATATATATATATATATATATATATATATATATATATATATAGAGAGAGAGAGAGAGAGAGAGATGGAGAGAGAGAGAATGCATCCTACTACCGGGTGTAGTTACACCCATTTCTCATATACTACCCTGTAATAGTATATATACTATTTTATCATTTTTAGTATGTTCATATACTATATCTAAGATACTCCAAAGCGAGTTATGTGAAAAAATTGCATGTGAGCTTATGTTTTTATCATATTTGTGAAATATGTACATATTTGTACGTAAAAAGAGTATGCTCAAAATATAATACATACTACCTAAAAAGTAGTATATATACTATCAAAACATGTTTATATACTACATACTACACGTAGATATACTCCAATATGATAGATACTACCTAAAACGTATTAAACAAAAGTGGGAGTAACTACACCCGGTAGTAGGAAAATTTTGTCATATATATTGTCATATATAGTAGCACTATTCTGATCCCAGGATCATAATAGGTATTCTGATCACGATCCGCCATATATAGGGCGATAGACATCCTCCCCTACTCCCAAACCGGTACTATACAGTGGAGGAAAAAGAGAAAAAACACACTCCCCTGACGATCCCCTCCGGCCCTCCCCCCACCCGATCCCCACCTTACCCGCATCATTGCCGGCCACCGGATCCACCGCTCTACCCGCGTGTGCTGCCGGCCACCGGAGCCGCCACCCACAGCACGCACGCTGCCACCCGCTGGTCATAGCCATCCCTGGATCCCCTTGCGCCGCTGGGCCTTGGATCCACGAACGCCACCACCCGGCAGTGGAACCCCACGCGCCGCAGTGGATCCCAAGTTCCCCGCCGCCCAATCCGCCACCGCCGTGGTCCCTAGCTTCCCCGCCGCACCATCCTCCGCCATAGCTGTCACCGCCCACGCCCATCCCCATGTTTCCATGGTGTTGCCTGCACCCGGTTCCCTGTCGTTGGCGCCCGGATCCCGCCACCACCGCCACTTGCCTCCTCGGATCACGCTGCTGCAGGAGACCACACCACCCCATACCCATGACCACACCTCTCTCGGCGTGGCCGTGTCACACCCCCACCTAATACAGGGTGGTGTATGATAGGTCAGGTCCACCCTGTTGCCATGTGGATTGAGTAGTAGGTGTGTGCGCGTGTGTGGGGGGTGCTTATCTACCCAACCCTATAGTTTGTACTAATCCATCGAATAGAAAAGAGATGAACTGAGCTCAGCTCCTTCGTCCTCCTTTGGTAAACTCCGTACTCGCTCGCGAGTTCTCCTGTGATTCTCTAGCTGCTGCTAGGGACATCACAATTGGTATCAGACTCTGTTCGTTCCGCTACCCGCAACGGCGCCGCGTCCACCACCAACCCCCAACGCCCAGACCCGATTCATCCTGCTCGAGATGGACGAGATGCAGAAATCCCTGCAGGAATTCTTCACCAAAGCGCTCGACGAGAAGCTTGCTCCGGTGACGGCCGAGCTCCGCGAGTTACGCGCGGATCTGGAAGAGGTCAAGCGAGCGCACTCTCCGGCTGCTCGTCCGCGCGACCCCGCACAAAATCAAATCGGCGGCGCAGGTAACGGCGTCCCCCATCTGCACACGTCGCTACCCGACACAGACGACCCCAAGGGTCACCTCCAGGGTCACGCCGACGAGGTGTGCAACCAGCAGTACGTACCTCATGGTGAGGAGCTTCCACGCGGGCGACGCGAGGACTGCCGCGACGCGGGCGACTACTACGAGTGCCGCCGCGACCGTGGCGATGTGAAGGAGCTCGACCTGTAGTTCGCCCCTCGGGGCAATGGGGTCCCGCGCGGACACTGCGAGATCCACCGTGACCTCGAGGGCGCCCACGAGTGCCGCTTCCGTCGTGACGGTGACCACTACCGCGACCGCCGCGACCACGGCGACAACTTCGCCTCGCATACCCATCTCACGGCTACTGGTTGTCGCACCATCTAGTCCATCCCCACGACGATGACGCCTTCCACGGGTGCCCCATCCGCCGCGACGACGCCGGCTGCTAGGACCGCCGCGACAGCTTTCACCTCAAGCCACCCAAGCATTCCTTTCCAGTCTTCAATGGGTAGTTTCCATTACTCTGGATCGACAATTGCTACAATTATTTTGAAATGTACAATGTGCCGGATCGTCATTGGGTTAGCACTGCCACCTTGTACTTCGAAGATCATGCTGCTCTATGGCTGCAGGCATACAAGAGTACTCACCGGCAGATGAATTGGGATGCCTTGATCACGGCCTTGGTTGCGGAGTTTGGTAGCGATGACTACGACGGCTAGATGTTAAGTTTGTTGCTGCTCAAGCAGACTGGAGCAGTGGCCGAATACAAGCACAAATTCGAGTCCTGCATGTACCACCTCTTATCTATTGATGCTACTCTGAACTCCAAATGGTTTGTTTCTCATTTCATCCATGGCTTGCGTGATGAATTTAGAGCAACCGTCAGATTGCAGCATCCAACTAGTGTGACTAAGGCAGCTCATCTAGCACAAATTCAGGTGGAATAAAATGACAATTGCCACCGTCCACGAGCAGGCCCTACTGCAGCAATCAAACACCATGTGACCCATACACCTCAAGGGCCAAGGGAACCTCATCGAGACAATGATGACTTTGCTCGGGAGCATGCCTTGCGAGACTTCAGACAAGCTAATGGCCTTTGTTTCCGGTGTGGAGACAAGTATAGCCGCGAGCACAAGTGCAAACCACCTGCCCAACTATTGACCATACAAGTGGGTGACTGTGGCGAAATTCTCTCTGAGGATATAGTTCATGCTTTGGAATTGCTAGATGAACCAACACCAGCTAGTTGAGCTCATGCCATGGCCTGATAGAGCATCAATTTTGGTGGGAGCATGCTCAAATGTTGCTGAAGTTCACCTTGTCTTCCAACTCGTTGTAGTGATGCAAGTATTTTGGGGCTAGCCTGCCGCTCAAGGAGGGGCAATTGTCACACCCCCACCTAATACAGGGTGGTGTATGACAGGTCAGGTCCACCCTGTTGCCATGTGGATTGAGTAGTAGGTGTGTGCGCGCGTGTGTGGGGTGCTTATCTACCCAACCCTCTATTCTGTACTAATCCATCAAATAGAAAAGAGATGAACTGAGCTCAGCTCCTTCGTCCTCCTTCGGTCAACCCCGTACTCGCTCACGAGTTCTCCTGTGATTCTCTAGCTGCTGCTAGGGACATCACATGCCGACCTCCACGGCAGCAACCGCTGTGGCTCCCTTCCTGGCAGCAGCCGTGCCTCTCCCTCGGTAGTCCTCTGCACATCCGCGGCCATTGGTCACCATGCGCCTCTACCCAACCTTCATGGCGTGCCAGCCCCGGCCTTCATCGCGTGCGTTCGACCACAAGCAAAACTGCAAGGAACGGCTGCAGAGGTGCAGCCATCCGCTCCGCTGAGGTCGGCGCCGCCTCTGCGATCCCATGCTCGAGCCCACACTGATTCGGCCGTCCCATTCCCACTCTCCAGCCGCCGGCGTCCATTTTCGTGCAGCCACAGGGTCCTCGCACCCAACTAGCTGTCGCGCGGCCACGGACTTTCGCCGAACATGCCAGCCTGCTCAACCCTATCGTGCCTCTTCTCTTGTCACGGCGGGCTCATTCCACGCTGCAGTTCATGATGTCGTGCTCAAAGGCGCTGAAGAGTTATATCCATGGAGGAATTGCAGCGGCGCACCAAGAGAATCCGGCTCATCCCTAGTATGCAGTGGCGGACACATTAGTTTGAGGCGGACTGAAGTTCAAAGAGTATTGGGGTTAAGGTTTAGATAGATTATTCCTTGTTTTTTGGGTGTTGTGCTAACCATGCACCGAGTCCAAGAGGCGCATCGTGCAGGCAAAGTGGAAGCTAGTGTAAAACGACACTAGGAGCAGTGCAAATGATAGTCTTTTTCTCCATTGATTTTGGAACGTCGCATATGATGGTACAACAGGTGCCAGAGGTGCAATCAGTTGCTGATTGTGATTGTGAGTGTAACTTGATTCAGTTTGGTCTGTCGAAGAAAAAGAACAAGCTACATATACACTTGTCTGCATAGGTTCTCTCTTTCATCGCTACTACTACCTCAATCTATAACCATCCTGAACTACGACGCCATCAGTTGGCCATTTGTGGGCACAAATGGGGGAGCTCCTTTTCTATCTCTTATGCTATTCAGCTGTAGTTTCCCATGGCCATATACACACAGTTTATTGTTTTTCCCAATCGCTTGTATGTGCATGCATGTTTCCAAGTTTTTGCCCAATTGAATTCTCATAAGCGTTTGTTTTGGAACAGATGTGCATTTCAACGTGAGAAAAATGTCTGTACAGAGTAGTTCATGTATTAGTTTGAGGAAGGTTCATGTATTACTAAGTGTGTGCACATATAATTTCTCTCTCCACATATGTGGGTATGTCGGTTTGTGCGTGTTCTTCCAGATCTACTTGAGCATTGACCAAGGTTTCGCCAGTAAGGGAAACAACAGTTCAACGCATTATTCTATTACTTATTTTGTCCCGTGTGGCTCAAAAATCAAATTGTGTTCATAACAACAGAAAAAGAAACAAAAGAAAAGCCAAACCCAATAATGTTCGTAGGAAAAATTATGAGAAGTTCAAATTGTTCAAATATGGAAGCTCAAAAATGTTAAAATAAATCCAAATTTCTACTACTTGCATCCCACCTATTTTCTCGAAAAAATAGAACCTCTCTTGAAAACAAAAGAATAAGGAATTTCACAAACAAAACTTGTATGGAAAACCTAGATATTAAGAAAAAGAAAGAACAGTATGTTTTCAACCCAAAAATAAAGTTGTGAAATTCCTAATAGGGAAAAAAGACCAGTTTTATTTCCCCCGTGTCTAAAAGTAAATAGACAGAAGTTCAAAATAAAAAATTTGAGAAGTTCAAATTAAAATAACAGAGTAGTTCGATGTTTAAAATAACTCAGATTTTTTCTTTTACTAAAGTAATGAAAAGCAAGAAGTTCAAACAAAAAATAGAGCACTTTAAAATTCATAAAAAGGATTTTCACCGTTTTCTAAATAAAAAACTCTACAAGTTCAAATATAAATAATGGACCGGTCCAATATTTATTAAAAAACTAGGATTTTTTCATTAATAAAAGAAATAAAACCAAGAAGTCCAAATTACCAAAATAGAGAAGTTTGATATTTATAAGAAAAACTCAGATTTTCCTTGTTACTAAAGAATAAAAATGACAAAGTTCAAATCAAAATAGAGGAGTAGTTCGTTGTATACGGGAAACTCAAATTATTACTCGTTTCTAAGAAAAATAAAACTATGAAGTTCAATTTACAAAAACAAATGTTTGATGCTTATTTAAAAACATATTTCCTTTGTAAGAAGTTGAAATTAAAATAACAGAGAAGTTCGAAGTATTAAAAAACTCATATTTGTTGGAAGAATTTCATGTGCACCTCCTTGCACGATTCAGAATTTATATTGCGTGTAATTCGACATATACAGAAAAATGTGGCAGAAGTTCATAGTGAAAACAACGATAAGTTCAAGTACTGAAAGGAATGCATTTCAGATAAGAAAAAAAGTTTAGGAAAATAAAAGCTTTAAAAGTTTGTTGAAAGAAGTTCAAGTGCTCTTCCGGGGAAATTCAAAAATTATTGCAGAGAGGTTCACCTTGTATTTCCATGTTCGAAAACACAGAAAAGAAATTGGTTTTTTACATTTTAAAATAAATCTCTCAATCTACAAAGAAGTTAAATTTATTATTTGGGAGCAATTTGATTTCAAAAAAGTTAATAAATAATTCAAATTATAAGAATGGAAAAAATTCATGTACTACATGGTGTGTGTTTAATATGAGAAAAATGAATTAAAAGGCAAGATCCAATTTTTGTTGTTGTTATAAGTTCAAGTCCTCGGCTGGAGAAAGTTAAAAAAATTATTGTGAGAGAGGTTTGTACAAAAGGAATATCATTTGAGTAACGTTGACGAATAGATGAGAAAATTACAAACGAAAATACGTCACAGAAGTTCAACGTGCAAACACCAGGAAGTTCAACTACTACATTGAAAGAATTTCAGATGAAAAACTTTTAAAACCGCCGCGAATATGAAAAAATGATCAACCCGAGAAAGTTGCATGTTTACAGCAGCTTTCCATCTGTATATCACTTGCTCAATTACGATGAGTGAATGCAGAGCTACGAGCAGTGGATGGAGATCTACGAGCAAAAAACTAAATGAAAAACAGAGTGAAGTTCAAGTAGACATGTCTAGAAGTTCAAGTTCTTCACGTGGTGCATTTTGGAAGAATCTGTTTTGCGATAGAGGCAAAACAGATGATCTCGCCATTTCCAAAATTACTTCAAAAAGGCTAGGAATTACAGAAAACCATCAACATGAAAAAGTTTCGCATTTTCTGTAGCTTTTCAACAGTATATTATTTGCCCCAATCTGATAAAGTTTGTAGAAAATAAGGCGAAAATACATTTTTAGCCATTTTCAAATCTGACTTAAAACCATAAAGAATTGGGAGAAACAATACATACAAAAAAGTTTCACATTTTCTTAAGCTTTCGAACACCATATCATTTGCTGCATTCGGACGTACGGTTAAAAAACATAGCTCTAAAATACGAACTCGATGGTACCTATATTGTTTTCGGAATTACTTTTTAACTGTTGCAAATTAGAAAAAACTTTTAACATGATAAAGAAGTGCATTTTGATAAGCTTTCCAAGGCCATATCATTTGCTTCAAATGGATTAGCCATTTAGAAATGACATCGAAAGTACGAACTCGGCTGTTCGGTTTACGAAATTTTACGATTTTCCAAATTACTCTTTATCCACAAGGAATTAGAGGAAAATTTCAACATGTGGAATAAACGGTTTTGCAGCAGCTTTACAATGCTATATTATTTTCCTCATTCTGATAAACGCTTTAGGAATGCAATCGAAAATACGATTCACATTATTTGTATGAAGAAAAAACGGTTTTCAAAACTGCTCTTAAACCGCGTAGCTTTTGCCAAAAAATTAACTTGCGTCATGATATTCATGTCCATAGCTTTCCAACGGTATATCGCACGCCCCATTTGGGCAATGTTGGGAGAAGTTCAACCTAGCATTGGGGGAAGTTCAGGTTGAACAACTCGGGCAGTAAAATTGCAATAGAGGCATGTTTCATCACGACCCGAGAGCAAATCCACCAACGAGCGAGATTCATATTTAAAGTAGGCATTTAGTTCCTAGAAATAGTTTGCATATTGCACTTACATCACATAGAACACGACTAAGCAAAAAAATTCGCGCGGGGAGACACGGTTGTGAAGATAGCCTGAAAGTCGGGTTCGTACAAAGGGAAGTTTAGGCGTGTAACTCAGGAAGTTCTGGTGGTGATCAGAATATTATTCTGGTCCCGTGATCAGAATAGTGTTTACATATATATATATATATATATATATATATATATATATATATATATAGGTAAAACTGTGTCTACCATAGCTTCCCACAGAACTAGGTAAGACTAGCTAAACATTTAAGGGCGCGAGGCGCAGACCATAGTAGAAACTCTCCGACCCATGTGCTGCCGCCGACGGGCTCGCCTCCTATTGTCCCGGACCCCTTGTCCCAGATGATTCCCCCAACCCGATCCCACCTCCCCGAGCGCGCCGCCGTCGTGCCCCTGCCCCAACGCGCCGCCGTCATGCCCCTCCCCGAGCGCTGATATCCCACAAGTATAGGGGATCGCAACAGTTTTCGAGGGTAGAGTATTCAACCCAAATTTATAGATTCGACACAAGGGGAGCCAAAGAATATCTGAAGGTATTAGCGGCTGAGTTGTCAATTCAACCACACTTGGAAATTAATTATCTGCAGCAAAGTGATTAGTAGCACAGTAGTATGATAGTTTTGATGATAGCTGCAATAGTAACGGTAACAGTAACAGTAATAGCAGTGATATTGTAGCAGTAACGATAGCAGTAGCAATAGTACTAACTTAGCAAGAACAATATATGATAAATTTGTAGGCATTGGATCGATGACTCGTTGGATGATATTCATCATGAGACAGTTATAACCTAGGGCAATACGGCACTAGATCCAGTTCATAAATATAATGTAGGCATGTATTCCTTAAATAGTCATACGTGCTTATGGAAAGAACTTGCATGACATCTTTTGTCCTACCCTCCCGTTGCAGCGGGGTCCTATTGGAAACTAAGGGATATTAAGGCCTCCTTTTAATAGAGAACCAGAACAAAGCATTAACACACGATGAATACATGAACTCCTCAAACTACGGTCATCATCGGGAGTGGTCTCGACTATTGTCACTCCGGGGTTGCCGGATCATAACGCATAGTAGGTGACTATAACTTGCAAGATCGGATCTAGAACATGGATATAATGATGATAACGTAAATGGTTCAGATCTGAAATCATGGCACCCGGTCCCAAAGTAACAAACACTAATCATGGCAAAGTCATAACAACATTAATCTCAGAACATAATGGATACTAGGGATCAAGCCCTAACAAAACTAACTTGATTACATGATGAATCTCATCCAACTCCTCACTGAACAGCAAGTCTACGAAGGAATTACTCACTCCCAGTGGGGAGCATCATGGAATTGGCGATGGAGATGTGTTGGTGATGACAAAGATCGAAGTTCTCCCTCTCTGGAGCCCCAAACGGAGTCAAGATCTGTTCTCCCGAGGAAGAACAGGGCTTGGTGACAGCTCCCTCTTGTGAAACACGGTAATTCTTTCTCGCTCAATTTTTTCTGGAAATATGGGATTTTAAAGCGTCGGTTTGAGGGTCAGCGCGGCCACCAGGTGGGCAGCACCCACTTGGGGCGCCCTGGTGAGTTGTGCCCACCCAGGTGCCCCCCTCGGGTCCTTCATGGTTCCAGAAATTCTCTTATTTGATATAAAAAATTCTCGCAAAGTTTCGTTCCATTTCGAGAACTTTTATTTCTGCACAAAAAAACACCATGGTAGTTCTTCTGAAAATATCGTCAGTCTGGGGTTAGTTTCATTCAAAATCATGCAAATTAGAGTCCAAAACAAGAGGAAAAGCGTTACGAAAAGTAGATACGTTGGAGACGTATCAACTCCCCCAAGCTTAAACCTTTGCTTGTCCTCAAGCAATTTAGTTGATAAACTGAAAGTGAAAAAGAAAAACTTTTACGACTCTTTTTCTCTTGTTTCATAAATAAGCTTAAATAGCACCCAGGTTTTCAACAAGGATTATAATTAACCATGTCGACAATAACTCTTAAAGATAACTCACATCAATGACATAAAAAACTAGTTAGCAATAATAAGATATCCCAAACAACAGCATGTTGTCAAAACAACTATGATATAATATGACAATAGTGGTATCTCGCTAGCCCTTTCTGAGATCGCAAAACATAAAGGAAGAGCACCCCCAAAGTTCAAGCAGCGACTAAACATTGTAATTCATGGTAAAAAAGATCCAGTCATGATGCACCTAACATTAGCTATACACAATGCATCAGCATGACAGCAGTGCTCTCAGGTTCTGGCGCTTATTTGAGAAGGTGATGACACAACATAAAAGAAAATACATATTCCCTTCATGGAGGGAAGCAATGATTTGCAGAGGTGTCAGAGCTCATGTTTTAAAACAGAGGTTAATGATATTTTGAGACATGCACCCTTCTCATTTACTTCACGGCCATCAGTTATCAATATCTTCCATGCTAAGCACGCTAGTGGCAGTTCCCAAGCGTAAAGGTAAAGGTTATGTCTCCATTGGGAGTTTTTGTTTGATTATTTGTAAGATCTTTTCTTTTTGCAGTTTGGGACTTGGCATCCCTATTACCGCCCTTTTTCTCATGCGATGGCGAGTGAATAAACACTCGACCTGAGAACAACCTACTTAGCATGGAAGATACCGGCTACCTCCTGTCATTCCATGAACGATCCAAGCACACAAAAAGGATATTTATTTGAAGTTTTTAGAGGTGGCACATGCAAATTTACTTAGGATGGCAGGGTAATATCGCATATAGGTAGGTATGGTGGACTCATCTGGAATAACTTGGGTTTCAGGTTTTTGGATGCACAAGCAGAGTTCCCACTTAGTACAGGCGAAGGCTAGCAGATAGGTTGAGAAGAAGCCAGCTAGAGAGCAAGGACGGTCATGAACATGCATTATGCATAGGTAACATTGGAAACTAGCATGAGTAGGATATGAACACCATGAACATAAATATCATAGAGGCTATGTTGGTTTTGATTCAACTACATGCATGAACATGTGCCATGTCAAGCCACTCGAACATTGAGAGGAGGATACCATATCATCATACTACATCACAATCATTTTAACGCAATGTTGATATTCAAGATAAGTCATTATTCACTCCTAGCTACTTATGCATGGCATGAGAAACTATAATCTCTAATTGTCATTGCAAACTTGTTTGATCATAATAGGTTGAAGCATGGATACTAGGTTAAACATATTTACAAAAAAAGAACAAGTCGAGTTCATACACGTTTCTCTCTGCCACAGCCAGTTCATCTAATATTGTCATTATTGCCTTTCACTTGCATGACCAAACGATTTGAAATAATAATAGTGCATGAGTGTCATAGACTAAGCTGGAATCTGCACACATTTTATTCAAGAGGAGAAGACAAGGTAATATGGGCTCTTTGTTAGATCAAAAATAATGCAAATGAGAGCCACTCAACATTTTCATCGTGATCTTCTCCTCGGTATGACTCGATAAAAGAAAAAGAAATTCAGAGAAACACACTGAAATATTTTTGGAGTTTTTGTTTTTTCGAAAGCAAGCAAACGAAAAAGGGAAAAGCAAGAACGAGAAAAACTATTTACACAGGAAAGCTCCCAACAAGTAAAAGAGGAACAAGGAAATCTTTGTGGGTTTTATTTTAGTACTACACCAATTTAAACTAGGAAGAAAATTCAAAAAGAAGCAAGAAACATATTTTTTGGGATTTTCTCAAAGTTTCTCAAACACACAAGAAGAAAGCGAGAAAAATAATTTATGCATGGATGATACAATGAAAAAGTGTGGACACCAACAACTGGAATGAAAAGTGTGAATCATGAATGTAATGTCGGTGGAGATATGTACTCCCCCAAGCTTAGGCTTTTGACCAAACTTGGTAATCACCAGTCGTAGAAGTCTTGAGGTCCAATGTTGAAGTGTTGGGGAGCAGGCACCATAGGGTCCCACTGTTGAGGCTCTGCCTATGCCGCCGCCAGGTTGTTCTAGTAAGCAACAATGTCCTTAGGCATAATTCTGTATCCGTTCCTG
Organism: Triticum dicoccoides; assembly: GCF_002162155.2. Taxonomy (NCBI): domain Eukaryota; kingdom Viridiplantae; phylum Streptophyta; class Magnoliopsida; order Poales; family Poaceae; genus Triticum; species Triticum dicoccoides. The sequence goes on from NC_041393.1 coordinate 258,937,677, forward strand.
GCAACATGATCAAACAAAGCAGGCGCAGGCAAGGGGATAACATCACGAGTTTCCTCACTAAAAACTAAATTGTAAGGCAAGTCAAGATCAGGGCGATCGATAGCAAGAAGCTGATGGTACTTCATAGATGCTCTATCTAGGTAAACTTTGGGAGAGGGGTGGTCATGTTGGCGTATCTGCACATTGAAGTGAGTCGCCAAACGAGTAGCGTAAAGGCCCCCATGTATTTTACCCTTGAATCTGTTAAGGTGAAGGAGACGTGCCACAATAGCTCCCAAGCTAAAAGTGTTGTCACCATAAAGTGCGCGACGCAAAACAGCAAAATCTGTGGCGCTAAGTGCACCCACCTTCTCTCTCGCTAACAAGCACTTTTGTGATAAATTAAGCAAAATAATGCATGACAGGAAACTGCAAGCTAACGGCAGTGGTGCCCGATACTCCTCTCTCATCCCCCACTGTCAGAGTAAGGTAAAAACCATCAAACTCTGAGGGTCTAGCCCCTACCAAACCCCCATCAGAAGGAAGCATGCATATGTCACAAAATTCAGTAAGTTGGATCTGGCGGTGTTCAGCATATAAGTTAAATGACACCTCAGGTGGATTATTCCTAGAATGAAAATGAAAGTTTTGCACAAAGGAATTTGTGAGGAGATGATATTGTTCACATTCAGCGGCGATGAAGACGGTGAGGCCGGCATTAGCAGCATATTGGTTGAACTCTTGGAGGATTCTGGCCTCTTCCATGAAATCATTGTCCGGCCACTCACACGGCCGTAGTTCTGCCAACCTCAGGGTATGAAGATCATTGTCAGAGGACTGCCCAATAGTCCCCTTGGAGTTCTTCTTAGAAGCAAACTTCCTGAAGATATTCATCTTTTTCCTATGAACAAAATTCTAAAAAATTTAGTCCACAAAATTTTTCTCAACAAAATTGATAGCAACTACTCATAGGGATGTATAGAGGCCATAGCAAGCATTCAAACTGCTTAGAACTCTAAGAATTCAACATGCAAGCTCATCTGCAGCAGCACCAGGAGTAGCTAATTATTCTAAATATAAACCACTAAAACAAAAACTAATTGGACACATGGACGAGTCACATACCAAGCAGCAAATCCCTAAAATAGTTTTGGAAATGGAGCTTTGAGCAAACAGATTGAAATCCATGGTCTCGGGAGAAAGAACACGAGAGAGTGTGTGTTGGTGATTTTTTCTGGGTGAATGGAGTGGTGTGGGAGGAAGAAGTAAGTGAGGGGCCCCTCGAGGTGGGCAGCACCCACCAGGGCGCGCCTGGGGGTGCTGGCGCGCCCAGGTGGGTTGTGCCTACCTGGTGCACCTCCCTTAGGTATTATTTGCACCAGAAATTCATAAATATTCGGAAAAAATCGTGTGAGTTTTTCAGAGCATTCTGAGAACTTTTATTTTTGGGTAATTTTTTATTGCACAAAAAAGCAGAAAACAGATAAAGCATGGCATTTTGTTTTATTTAACTAATAAAAATAGAAAGCAAAAGGTAGGGACAGAAGGTAGTGCTTACTAAATTCATCAACTTCATACCTCTCAAAAATGATCCATTAATAAGGTTGATCAAGTCTTATTAACAACCACTCTCGATTAGCATGAAACCGAAGAACTTTCGTAAATCACTAAGTTACCTCAATGGGGATATGAATGTACCCAACAATAAGAATTTCATATTTCTTTTTGATAGTAGGTAGAGGTAGTTGAAAACTTCCAATAGTGATTGTTGGAGATTTTTCAATAACATTAATACCATTCACTTGGAATTGTTTCTTCGGAAAGTGCACCGTATGTTCATTACCATTGATATAAAAAGTGACCTTGCTTTTATTGCAATCAATAACAGCCCATGTGGTATTCAAGAAGGGTCTACCAAGGATAATCGACATGTTTTCATCCTCGGGCATCTCGAGTATAACAAAGTTAGTCAAATTAGTAACATTAGCAACAACAACGGGCACATCCTCACAAATACCGATAGGTATGGCAGTTGATTATCAGCCATTGCCAATGATATTTCAGTAGGTGTGAGTTTATTCATAAAGTCTTTTATATAAAGAGAAAGGCATAACACTAACACCAGCTCCCAAATCACATAAAGCAGTTTTAACATAATTTCTTTTAATGGAGCAAGATATAGTCGGTATTCCCGGATCTCCATGTTTTTTAGGTACTCTATCTTTGAAAGTGTAATTAGCAAGCATAGTGGAGATTTCAGCTTCCGGTATTTTTATCTTATTAGTGATGATGTCTTTCATATACTTTGCATAAGGAGGCATTTTCAAGATATCAGTCCAGCGAGTGCCCAAAAAGACTAGCCTAATCATTTTAGCAAAGCGTTCAAATTCGTCATCATCTTTCTTTTTAGTTGATTTAGGTGGAAAGGGCATAGGCCTTTGAACCCATGGTTCTCTTTCCTTTGCATGTTTTCTGCCAACAAAGTCTCTTTTGTCATATCTTATATTCTTAAGTTATGGGTTATCAAGATCAACAGCTAGTTCTATCTCAACATCATTATCTGGTTCTTTATCATTAAGTTGAGTGCTTTCATGAACCTCATCATTATCTTTTTCATTGTCAGAAGGTGAGTGTTCATTACCAGATTGAGTTTCAACATTAGAGATAGAAACTTCATTATCATTATTAGGAGGTTTTTCTATTTCAGGTTCACTAGAGGCAGGTAAGGTCTTATCATTTTTCTTCTTCTTTTTCTTTTTAGAAGAACTAGGTGTAGTGGTGTTGTTCCTTTGAGAATCTTGCTCAATTCTCTTTGGGTGTCCCTCAGGATAAAGTGGTTCCTGAGACATTTTACCTCCTCTTATTGCTACTCTAACAGCAAAGTCACTTATATTATTGTTCATTTCATCAAGTAACTCGCTCTGAGATTTAGCAACTTGTTCTAATTGAGTTCGAACCATAGAGGCATGTTTTCCTACACCTCTAACGTCATTTGAGATTCTAAATAACAAGTCACTTAAGCGAGCAATCATAGCGGAGTGGTATTTCAATTGTTTCATAACATTTGCATTGAAGTGATCTTGCTTTCTAATGTAATTATCAAACTCATAAAGGCATTGACTAGGATGTTTATTATGAGGGTCATCACTATCATTGAATTTCATTAAAGATTTTACCTCTACCACCTTGGGTGGTGGTGGTGCTTCAAGCCCATGTATTCCTTCGATAGGTGGTAAATTTTTAACATCCCCGGCCTTAATACCTTTTTCCTTCATAGATTTTTTTGCCTCTTGCATATCTTCAGGACTGAGATATCAGATACCACTCTTCTTCGGAGTGGGTTTAATAGGTGCTTCAGGAGGAGTCCAATAATCATAATTTTCAATATGTTATTCAATAATTCTTCAGCTTGTTCAATAGTTTGTTCCCCGAAAACACAACCAGCACTACTATCTAGAAAGTCCCTAGAAGCATCGGTTAGTCCATTATAGAAGATATCAAGGATTTCATTTTTGATAAGAGGATGATTAGGCAAAGCATTAAGCAATTGGAGAAGCCTCCCCCAAGCTTGTGGGAGACTCTCTTCTTTAATTTGCACAAAGTTAAATATTTCCTGCAAGGCAGCTTGTTTCTTATGAGCAAGGAAATATTTTTCAGAGAAGTAATAGATCATATCCTGGGGACTATGCACACAACCAGGAGCAAGACTATTGTACCAAGCTTTAGCATCATCCTTTAATGAGAACAGAAATAACTTGAGAATATAGTAATAGTGAATCTTCTCATCATGAGCAAAAAGGGTAGCTATATCATTCAACTTAGTAAGATGTGCCACAACAGTTTCAGTTTCATAACCATGGAAAGGATCAGATTCAACCAAAGTGATTAACTCTGGATCAACAGAGAATTCAAAATCCTTATGAGCAATAACAATAGGTGAAGTAGCAAACTCAGGATCACATTTAATTTTAGCATTCAGAGATCTTTCCTTATACTTGCACAATAATTTCTCTAGATCATCTCTATGCTTACAAGCAAGAATATCTCTAGTTTCCTCCTCACTCATAGTATAACCTTCTGGTACCTTTGGCAATTCATATCTTGGAGGACTAGTTCTAGTAGGTGTTTAAGTAGTTTCAGTTTCAAGTTCATCATCAGATTCAACAATATCATGTTGTCATACTTTAGCAGTTTGTTCATCAAGAAATTCACCTGGTGGCACATCATCAAGAAAGGTACTAACATCATCATGAGTAGCATTCATAACAGAAGTAGTATCATCAATAACTTGTGACATATCAGAATTAATAGCATGTTGTGGTGTTGCAAATTTACTTCTAACAGACGGTGAATCTAAAGCAGAACTGGATGGCAGTTCCTTACCTCCCCTCGTCTTTGATGGAAAAATCATAGTCTTAGCATCCTTCAAATTCTTCATAGTGACAATATGATAATAATCCAAAGTGACTCAACAAAAATAGTTATGCTCCCCGGCAATAGTGCCAGAAAAAGGTCTTGATAACCCACAAGTATAGGGGATCGCAATAGTTTTCGAGGGTAGAGTATTCAACCGAAATTTATAGATTCGACCCAAGGGGAGCCAAAGAATATCTGAAGGTATTAGCAGCTGAGTTTGCAATTCAACCACACCTGGAGATTAATTATCTGCAACAAAGAGATTAGTAGCACAGTAGTATGATAGTTTTGATGATAGCTGCAGTAGTAACGGTAACAGTAACAGTAATAGCAGTGATATTGTAGCAGTAACGATAGCAGTAGCAACAGTAGTAACTTAGCAAGAACAATATATGATAAATTCGTAGGCATTGGATCGGTGACTCGTTGGATGATATTCATCATGAGACAGTTATAACCTAGGGTGATACGACACTAGCTCCAATTCATAAATATAATGTAGGCATGTATTCCGTAAATAGTCATATGTGCTTATGGAAAGAACTTGCATGACATCTTTTGTCCTACCCTCCTGTGGCAGTGGGTTCCTATTGGAAACTAAGGGATATTAAGGCCTCCTTTTAATAGAGAACCAGAACAAAGCATTAACACACGGTGAATACATGAACTCTTCAAACTACGGTCATCACCGGGAGTGGTCTCGACTATTGTCACTCCGGGGTTGCCGGATCATAACGCGTAGTAGGTGACTATTACTTGCAAGATCGGATCTAGAACATGGATATAATGATGATAACATAAACGGTTCAGATCTGAAATCATGGCACCCGGGCCCAAAGCGACAGGCATTAAGCATGGCAAAGTCATAGCAACATCAATCTCAGAACATAATGGATACGAGGGATCAAGCCCTAACAAAAAAAACTCGATTACATGATGAATCTCATCCTACTCCTCACCAACCAGCGAGCCTACAAAGGAATTACTCACTCCCGGTGGGGAGCATCATGGAATTGGCGATGGAGATGTGTTGGTGATGACGAAGATCAAAAATCCCCCTCTATGGAGCCCCAAATGGAATCCAGATCTGCCCTCCCGAGGAAGAATAGGGCGGCCGCTCCGTCTTGTGGCTCACGATAATTCTTTATATCTCATTTTTTTATGGAAATATGGGATTTTATAGCGTCAGTTTGAGGGTCAGCAGGCTGCACACCTGGGCGCGCCTGGGGGGATGGCGCACCCTGGTGGGTTGTGCCCACCCAGGTGCCCCCCTCGGGTCCTTCCTGTTTCCAAAAATTCTCTTATTTGATATAAAAAATCCTCGCAAAGTTTTGTTCCATTCCGGTAACTTTTATTTCTGCACAAAAATAACACCATGGTAGTTCTGCTGAAAACAACATCAGTCCGGGGTTAGTTTCATTCTAATCATGCAAATTAGAGTCCAAAACAAGAGGAAAAGCGTTAGGAAAAGTAGATACGTTGGAGACGTATCACGCGCCGCCGCCGCCCCCTACCCAGCGCGCCTCGACCGGTCACTCCCTCAGCACGCCGCCGTCGCCCCACTGTCCCAGTGCACCGCCTCCACGACCTCCCTCCCCCAGTGCACCGCGGCCTACCCCTGCCTCCTTGCGCCACCACCTACCTCCGAGCGCCGCCGGTCTTTGCGCACAACTGGCCACCACTGCCTCCCGCGCCAACTATGTCCCAAGGATAGCCACGATGGTGGATCCAGGAGCCGCCAAGGGAAAAGGGGAGATGCTGCTCCCTGTTGATGGCCGGTCCTCGGCACCGGCCGCCATACTCCCGACGCGTCCCGAGCGCCAGCGCCCCTAGACGCTCGCTCCCCTACACCCCTGAACCAGCGCCATCCACCACTCGAGCAGGATGGCAATGGTGAAAACATCTAGCGGTCCTCCTCTGCCTCTGCTCACCCTGCCTTCATCACCGGCAAGCCGTGCAAATCCCTATAAAATGATTTCAGGTAAGTTTAGATCCCTCTACAAAGTTCAGCTAAGATTCAAGCACATTTCCTGTTGGCCGCACAATGCTTGAACAGACAGCCTTGATTTATGCGTGTTTATGGCCACTTTGTTTACTTGAATGGGTTTTGCTCTTATGGTTGAATGAGGGGTTTGATATATATATTCTTAATCATAGTTGTCAAATTGTTCTCAAGGGAAAAGCATGCTTGTGTCAATGGATCCACGTAGTCTGCCTCGCCTCTCGATCGCAAGTGAGCGTCAGTTCATGTGTGTTTGTTCTAGTTAGTCTGTGTGTGTGTGTGTGTTCTCATTAATCCCTCGCCTCTCAGTCCGTCTCTCGATAGATACCTAGTGTCGCCTTGTGTATTTCCATCAGTTCATGTGTGTTTGCTCTTGGCACACATTGGCCTGGTACCTGGATTAGAAAAAAATCTCCATGTCATGTCTACCTAAATTATTCTAGTGTGGTCTCCCAATCCAAGCAAACTTCAGTTCAAGAAAAATCTCCAGACAAGTTCAGAGTAGTTCGCACTAAAGGTTTGATCCTTTTTTATTCATTTGTGTTTGTTCAGAAAAGCTCCATGCAGTTTCTTGGGCTGCACCATGCCCCTACAAAAAATGTAAGTTTGAATTAGGAAAGATAAATTCAGCAAAAATTAATACTGTTAAGAAACATAATGATTGTATTTTTTTTCATATCAAACCACGGACGTCACACCAGATCGGTGCCTTCATCTATGCTTGTATCCTCTTTTTACTTCACTTTGTTAGGTTTTTTTAGCTCACATTGTATCTTTTTTTCAGTTCAATGGATTCCAAAAAAGAACAAACTACGGCTAGGCGATGATTCATTAGTTTACATTTCTTCTCACAGTTTGCTACATGGAGCAAAAAGGTGGTACAATGATGATTCGACTTGGGCGTGCTCTCAAACTCATGGACAAAATAACTAATAGAAATGTAGCTGCACTATACTTCCTCTCGAGTTTCAGACATTTTGGTATCTCTTTTAAACTACATATGTTAAAAACATGTGCCGAAAGAGGCTCAGATACATGTCCCAACTAATTATAATTTGACAACAAGAGTTGCAGTAGTTCATTAGTACATATCCACCTACAGTTCCTAGTGGTCGCCTTGGCCGCCCTGGGCCACGAGCTCATTTACCATGGCTACTAGCAGTTGTCCAAGTGGAGCGCGGACAAATAGTGCAAGTAGAATCGCGGACACCATCTAACACATCAATGGAAGTTTGTTCTGAAAATTGAAATTGTTCTGGATGTACTAATAGATTAGTTAAGTACTGGAGTGTTTCGTTCTTGTTTTGGACAAATGAAAATCTACAAGAAAAATGTATTGTTAGATTCAGAGCGAACCAGTACACCAACCAAAAAAAGCAAAAGAAAAAACTCACTCCAGGCCATCTCCACCAAATCCAAAGCGGGTCAACCCTCGACGCAATGCCCGCCACCACCCTCGGGCCAACCTTCCACCACCTCCACCATCGCCCCACTCCACCTCCCGGCCACACTCAATCTAATATAAGCCAATGCTTCTATTCTAATCTAGTTGTTTATTTTGTAGCTCACTTTTTCTAATATAATGTTAAAAGTCCACTAGATGAAAAAGTCTCTGTGCTAGCAATCAGTACTAGTGCTCATCAGTACGGCAAGCAGGAGTACTGATCAGTATGACTTACACAAATACTATTACTGATTAGTACTTTCTTAATGTTAAAGATGAGCAGTAAAAGATACAAGTTGCAGTTCTAGGGTAACCTGTCTCAGATCCTTTTCAGGTTCAGATAATAAATGTTTGGTATTCTTATATACTTGCATCAGTTCAGACTCGTGGATACAATAAGTTGAGAGAAAACCCATACGAAAGTTCAGAGTTGAGAAACAGAGGTTCTTTGTTTCCATGTTCGCTAGTGTATGCAGATTGGGTTTGCATCTATAATACCTTGGAAGTAGTGCTTGCATTACTAGTCCAACCATACTAAGTACTTGTTTGGAAAGTTTGCAAGTTCAAATTCTAATTTGAATTTAGTACAATTTCTAAAATTTACTTCAGTTCAATTCTATCTTAGTTCAAATCATTTTCTTATTTTAGTTCAATTCAGTGCCAGCTATTTGAAAGGTTTGTTCTTTGGTTGTAAAATCTCTTTTGGAGAATTTCAAGTTTAAAAGATTACATGTTGAGATTCTTTTAAAATGTCGACTAATTATCTAATTATTCTTATCATGGACTCAAAATTACTACTTTGAACCAACTAACAATTGGGCAATTGTATTTGGAAAACATAAAGTAATGGTCGGCTATGCTACTGCAAGTACTAAATTAGTCTTCTGATGAGCCTTTACTACTGTCTATGTACCACCATCTTTGTTGGGAATGGTATGCCCGAAAACTTATACTCATGTTTTTCTGTTTCTAAAATAGAGAATGTCCATACTGACTCACACCAAGATGCGCTTGAAACTTATATAGTTCGGTTCAGTTCTTATTATCGGCATCCGGGGCAGCAGCCAGCCTAGCCTTCCCTCCCGCTCATCAGTCCAACTTCTTGCTTCGGCGCCGGTCACTCAAAGAGCCGCGTGCAGGCCACCCATGTTTCACCTCCTGATATGGCTCAACTTTCTCCCTTCTTCAGCATTTTTGGTATGAATTTGGTGGATCTTCTTGATACTCTGTTCTTACACATTTAGAGCTAGTTTCATTCCTGCATATATGTATCACTTAGTTTTCAGATGGCTTAATTTAGAGTTCTGCCAACTCTGAAACTTGTCATTCAAATTTGGGGATGGAATGTAAAAATGGATGATCTTGTGATGGATTGATGTGCAGGTTCTTTGTGTACTTGTTTTTGACAGAATTATTGTAGTACTCTATAGTGGTATTAAATTAATTTATGTGGTAAGAAAGGTTTACATTAAAAGTAACATCATATAGGAAAAATGCTTCTATTCTAACACATATTTTTTTTGGAAAAAAGAGCACTAGTACTGATGAGTCGCATTGACAAAGATGCCGTTTACAATTCTATGAGTCGTATTGACAAGGACATAATTATTGTGCAAATGGAAAAAAAACAAATGTTTTATAAAGAAATGTGCTTGAAGTTCAATTATTATGGTCTAAAAAATTCAATTACATTGCTAGTGCATTCAGAATTGCTAATTTAAAAAAATGAAGTTCTTGTTTCAGGATTATGTAAGTTCAAAATTATTGTATGATGTGTGTTGGTGTCAAAACTGGCGGATCTCGGGTAGGGGTCCCGAACTGTGCATCTAAGGCTAATGGTAACAGGAGGCGGGGGACACGAAATTTACCTAGGTTCGGGCCCTCTCTATGGAGGTTATACCCTACTTCCTGCTTGATTGATCTTGATGATATGAGTATTACAAGAGTTAATCTACCACGAGATCATAGAGGCTAAACCCTAGAAGCTAGCCTATGATTATGATTGTCCTCTTCCTATGGACTAAACCCTCCAGTTTATATAGACACCGGAGGGGGCTAGGGTTACACAGAGTCGGTTACAGAGAAGGGAATCTACATATCCAATTTGCCAAGCTTGCCTTCCACGCAAAGGAGAGTCCCACCCGGACACGGGACGAAGTCTTCAATCTTGTATCTTCATAGTCCAACAGTCCGGCATAAGCATATAGTCCAGCTGTCCGAGGACCCTCTAATCCAAGACTCCCTCAGTAGCCCCTGAACCAGGCTTCAATGACGATGAGTCCGACGCGCAGATTGTCTTCGGCATTGCAAGGCGAGTTCCTTCTCCGAATTCTCCAAAGTAGATCTTGAACACAAGAATAGTGTCTGGCTCTGCAAAACAAATTCCACATACCACCGTAGAGAGTACAATATTCCACGAGTCTAATCTGCTAACAACTTTCCCATAGCTTGACACGCCGTGGCCTGGTAATTATTTGAACCGTTTTCTCAACCCGCTACTACACATCTTGCGAGGCGGTTTTACTGGCACGTGTTGTCGATGCAGAGATCGTGTCCCCTTATCACGGGATTCTCATCAATACGAGCGTGGGTAACCCAACCACGCCATTAGCACGACGCTTGGGGAATAAGCGAGTTTTTAGGGGAAGTGGGGAGGCACATGACTGCTGCCTTTATAAAGAGATAAGGATTCCCCTTTTTTCACCCACGCCTTCTTCTTCTTCTGCTCATCCATTCTCGAGATCCAACGCCCAAGCTTTCACCTTCTCCGCAAAAAAATTCTGAACATGTCCGGAGCAGGAGGCAAGTGGATGGCCTCCTCCGTTAAGAAGGAGGACATCAAGAAGCTTCGGGAGGCTAGATACTTGTCCAAAGACATCACGCATCGGCTTCCGGCCGAAGGTCAGATCATCCCTACCCTTAAACCCCAGGAAAGGGTAGTATTCCTCTCCCACTTCATCCACGGGCTGGGATTCCCCCTCCACCCATTCATCCGCGGACTAATGTTCTACTATGGGTTGGACTTCCATGATTTGGCCCCTATCGGTGTCAAAACCGGCGGATCTCGGGTAGGGGGTCCCGAACTATGCGTCTAGGCGGATGGTAACAGGAGACAAGGGACATGATGTTTTTACCCAGGTTTGGGCCCTCTTGATGGAGGTAAAACCCTACTCCTGCTTGATTAACATTGATGGTATGGGTAGTACAAGAGTAGATCTACCACGACATAGGAGTGGCTAAACCCTAGAAGCTAGCCTATGGTATGATTGTTGTGCGTCCTACGGACTAAAACTCTTCGGTTTATGTAGACACCGGAGAGGGCTAGGGTTACACAGAGTTGGTTACAATGGGAGGAGATCTTCATATCGTATCGCCAAGCTTGCCTTCCACGCCAAGGAAAGTCCCATCCGGACACGGGACAGAGTCTTCAATCTTGTATCTTCATAGTCCGGGAGTCCGGCCAAAGGTCTTAGTCTGGCCATCCGGACACCCCCTAATCCAGGACTCCCTCAGTAGCCCCTAAACCAGGCTTCAATGACGACGAGTCCGGCGCGCAAGTTGTCTTCGGCATTGCAAGGCAGGTTCCTCCTCCGAATATTTCATAGAAGATGTTGAACACCAGGGTAGTGTCCGGCTCTGCAAAATAAGTTCCACATTCCATCATAGAGAGAATAATATTTGTATCAATCGGATCTGCTGACATATTCCGCAGCATGACATCATGCCCCGGCCAGGCTTTTATTCATTTTATTGTTCCACCTCAGTGCGTTTAGCGAGGCGGTTTCCTTGGCACGTCTTGTCAAAGCAGAGATCGTGTCCCCTTATTCCGGGATTCTCATCGATACGGGTGTGGGTAACCCAACCGCGCCATTAACCGCGGCGCTTGGGAGATAAGCGAGTTTTATTAGGCCGGTGGGGGGCTCGTAGTTTTGGCCGCCCATATAAGGGGATAAGAATCCGCCCTTTCAATTCACGCCCTCTTCCTCCTCTGCTTATCCATCCCTGCGCGCTCGAGCTCGAGCGCCCAAGCCCGCACTTCCCACCTCAACCTTCTCCAACAATGTCCGGAGCGGGAGGTAGATGGATGGCCTCCTCCATCACGGAGGGACAAATCAAAAACCTGAGGAAGACCGGATACTTGTCTAAAGATATCGCGCACCGGCTTCCAGATGTGGGGCAACTCATCCCCACCCCCAGGCCCCATGAGAGGGTTGTTTTTCTTCCCCATTTCCTCCGCGGACTGGGTTTTCCTCTTCACCCGTTCGTCCGGGGGCTCATGTTCTACTACGGCCTGGACTTCCACGATCTGGCCCCGAATTTCATCCTCAATATCTCGGCGTTTATCGTCGTGTGCGAGGCCTTCTTCCGCATCCAGCCCCACTTTGGCCTATGGCTGAAGATCTTCAGCGTCAAGCCGAAGGTCGTGCAAGGCCGACAGGCGGAATGCGGAGGCTCCATGGTGGGCAAGATAGCCAACGTCACCTGGCTCGAGGGTGCCTTTGTGGAAACCATCAAAGGGTGGCAATCGGGGTGGTTTTATATCACCGAGCTGTGTGACCCTAAATGGGCAGCGGCCCCCGAATTTCGATCCGGCATCCCCACCCGGCTCACGTCTTGGAAAGAGACAAGCCTGTCATGGGGCAATCCAGAAGAGGTGACCGGACTCCAAACCTGCGTCCGAGACCTGGTAACCAAGAAGGTCAAGCTTGTCAACATGGTCCAGGTCATGCTCTTCCGCTGGATCCTCCCGTGTGAACGACGGGACTTCAATTTGGTGGGAGTTCGACCCGGTCCGGCACCAGACTCTATCCCGGCTCTTCGAAACGAAGCACGAGGACGCCTGGAAGGTGCTTTTCAAGAGTTCCGAGGTCTCCCCTCCCGTCACCGAGGATCGCGGATTCTGCGCCAAACGTCAAGCCTCCGAAGTAAGCTTACATTTAGTCCCTTACGGGATACCCGAATTTCATAGTGTGACTTTATGTGGGATCTAAACTCCCGTTCCTTTGGCAGGACTGGAAGAGGACATCCGGACAGTTTGACTGTCCGACCCCTTTGCCCGAAGGCCTAGCAGACGCACACTTAGCGAAGCTACTGGTTCCGGCACCTCACGTGGTGCCGGAGAAGAAGGCCAAGGAGAATGCCACGGGGACCTGAAAGAGTTCCCGGCGCCCAGTGTCGCCGGATTTGCCCGACGGCCCCAATGCACCCTCCGCCTCTGAGGACGAGGAGGAGGAGGAGGAAGAAGATGCCTCTCCCCCTCCAACGGGGGGAGGAAAGAAGAGAAAGGCCGCCCCAACTGGGGAAGCCGGAGGGTCCAAGAATGGGAAGACCCTTCTGCCGGACTACGCCCCCGACGCCGAAGACGGCGGGGGGGACTGGCCATCCAGGGTCAAGCCCCTGGCAAAATCGTAAGTGTCCAGCTACCCGAATGACTTATTACACTCCTTTATTATTCGATAGCTTTTAACGCCGAAGCTAATCATGCAGTCCGCCCAGAGCTCAGCTTGGCGATTCGTTGAGCAGATCTCTGAACTCGTCGGACGTGAATAGCGCTTCACTTCCGACGGCCTCCTCCCCTCTCCCTACAGAAGACGCTGAGGTGGAGTCCGGTAGGGGACAAAACCAGGAGGAGGTGGTCTTGGAAGCGCCACAAGGCGACCTTCCGGACTCCAAGCCTAAAGGGGGTAAAGCCCCGGAGGGATCTAAGTCCGGCCCCGGGCCGGACACTGCTTCGGAACCATCAGCGGTTCCAGAGTCCAACAGGCGGCGCCTTCATAAGAAGGGCAAGCCAGCGACTTCCATCCACCCGGAGGCACCGGACAATTTGCTGGAGGCGCTTAACGGCGCCTCCATCGATGAAGAACACCACACTGTTATGAGTGCGGTGATTCAGAAGGTTCAGTCCGCCAAGAGCGGGCTGACGGAAGCCTGCACAAGCCTGTTAACGGGCTTTGAGGTATGTGTTCAAAAACATATATAAAAAATATTACCGCATAGACAGTAGCCCCTGATGCTCAGTTCGGTGTTCGGAAAGAAGAGCTGAGCTGAGGATCTAAAAAGATATACACAGGAGTCAAATAGAAATATGTCAATATGGGAATGCAGGCTGCGCTGCTGACCTCTGCCGCACTGACTGCGGAGGTCAATGCCTTGAAGGAAAGCCTCGAGCGGTCCGAGAGCGAGCTCGGCCGTGCCAAGAAGCAGCTCGAGGATAAAGAGGGTACATAGTACCTCCTATAAATGTATATAGAAATACTTGGTTGCAAAATAATAACAGGACCAACATTAATGTTGCAGGAGCCACGACCGAGGTGACGACCTTGAAAGAGGCGGTCTCTAAGGCCAAAAAGAGTGCGGCCTTGGAGCGCACCGAGCGAGAGAAGCAGGAGGCGCGGGTGGCGGAGGTGCGGCAAGAGCTCCAGGCTCTCGTGGAAAAACACGAGAGTTTGGAGCGTGACTCGAAGACTCGAGAGTCCCAGCTTGCCTTGGCTCTTGAGAGTGCCAAGACCGCTAAGGACGAAGCCCAGAAGGCCCTTCAGGAGATCGAGGCGATGAAGAAGATAGCGGCGGGTAAGGCATTCTTTATGCAAAGCAAAAATATAAAAGTTAATTATCTGATACTTACCCGAATCCGGAGCTCTCCAGGCCGAACATCCGGTTCCCCTGAGCGACCAGCTGAAGCAGCTGATCGAGCTCCACAAGGTGGCCGCACAAGCCATGAAGGACCTCATAGCTCGGCTTTGGCCTGGAGAAGTCATGCCTGGGAGCTACTTCGGTCTGGTGCGGCGGCTGGTGGACGCGTGTCCGTGGATTGAGGTCGTCAAGTGCTCCGTTTGTATTGAAGGTGCCCGTCGGGCCCTTGCCCGTGCTAAGGTGCACTGGGGCAAGCTAGACGTGGAGAAGCTGTTGACGGACGCGCCACCACCGGGCCAGGAGTATCGTACGCCCGAGATGTATTATAATGGCGTTCTGAAGAGTGCCCGCCGCATAGCGGATGAGTGCTCCAAAGATGTAATTTTTGAGTAGACTCGCATTTGTTATCCTGTACGCTGAAGCTTTGTTCATATGCATTAAGCAACGCTTGTTAATTTAAAATATTACCTTCTGTGCGGCCGTTTATCAAATCTGAGAGATGCAAGTCGACGGCTTTGACCCCCATGCAACGAGTGCTGGGGTGTTCGGGATAAACCTGAGCGCTCTTGTTCCCATTCTTGGGTCCATCTAGGGAGGCGTTCAGCACAACGAACCAGGCCGTCAGACTTATAATGCTTTATCACTCTCACTTAGCCATAGAATTCTATAATTTTAAATTGCGGCGAAGCCCCTAGTATTCGGAAGATCGAGTTCGGGCGCTATCCACGCCTAGGCCGGATAAGTCTGGTTCCTCGCTTGAAGCGGCATAAGTCTTTAAGGACTCGAAGAAACCTCGCGAACAGCGACCGGTCTGTCGCACTATCATGACAGTCAGTTTTAGCTTTCTCTACTAAGGTGTTAACCCAGCTCAACTGGGGCACAATCGTAGTAGTTCTCCCAGCGCTACCTTAGCCAACAATGCGTAACGTAAGGTACCAAAACATGGGAGCCGAGCAAACCCAACTATTGACCAAAGACATGATTCGGAGCCGATGCATATAGTGCTATAAGTTCGGGGTGCCGCACTCGTTAGAGTGTTCGGTCTTCTCACACCATGTTATGGGGTGTTGTAAGCCCCTGGTGTATTATCCGTACCAAAGTGTACGGTTGTAGAATTTCATGACTGAACATATTTGTATATAAAAATAGATAAGTACAGTAATAGGTAAGAGCTAAATATTGTTTATTAAAAAAGGGTTGCTGCGAAAGTAGAATGATACAAGAAGTGCGGTAAGCAAGAGATGGGAGTATTTGACATATTCCCCTCCAGGGGCAAGCTACGGGATTGTAAGTAAAACAGGTATTAAACTCGTTATAGAGACCACCTGGACTTTTGACGTGGCTTGCTTCCTCCCTGGCTGTTGCATCGTGGGTTCGGCGAGTGTATTGTCGGACAGGCCTTCCGAATAGTTGGGTCCTGAAAGTGTGTGAAAAGGAAAACGACGAAATAGGGAGCCCCTTAGTGTTGTTGAGCCGCATTCTTGGCGTGCCATTGTTGTGCCCCTCCCCTTATGCCCATGGTATCTCTAAGGCGTAATTATTTACGCGTGGTACCAGTATCACCGTTTGGCGGGGGCTGGGGTTGGGGCCGCACTGCTATGCTTGCTCGGAACGTGCCAGCCGGGTTTGTTGTAGGTTACTTCGGGCTCGCTTGACGTTGTTCGGACGTTTGGCGCCTGGATTGGAGAACTGCCTTGAGAGCCTACTCTGTACTTCCGCCGCCTGGGCCGCCGTGTGCTCCTCCGTTCAGAGAGAGCGTTCGGTGTTTCCGTTTACCGTGATGACTCTGCGAGGTCCTGGCATCTTGAGCTTGAGATATGCGTAGTGTGGCACTGCATTGAATTTGGCAAATGCGGTTCGTCCGAGAAGGGCGTAATAGCCGCTGCGGAATGGGACTATGTCAAAGATTAACTCCTCGCTCCGGAAGTTATCCGGGGATCCTAAGATCACCTGGAGTGTGACCGAGCCTGTATAGCTGGCTTCTACCCTTGGTATGACACCTTTGAAGGTTGTCTTTGTGGGTTTAATCCTTGAAGGATCGATGCCCATTTTTCGCACTTTGTCCTGGTAAAGTAGGTTCAGGCTACTGCCGCCGTCCATTAGGACTCTAGTAAGGTGAAATCCGTCGATAATTGGGTCTAGGACCAGTGCGGCGAATCCGCCGTGACGGATGCGGGTGGGATGGTCCCTTCGATCGAAGGTGATCGGGCAGGAGGACCATGGGTTGAACTTTGGGGCAACTGGCTCTAGCGCATAGACATCCTTGAGAGCTCGCTTCCGCTCCCTTTTGGGGATGTGGGTTGCGTATATCGTATTCACCGTCCGAACTTGCGGGGGAAATCCCTTCTGTCCTTTGTTGTTCGGCGGTCGGGGCCCCTCCTCGTCATCGCTATGTAGCCCGTTGTCTCTGGTCTCGGCACTTAACTTGCCTGCCTGCTTGAACACCCAGCAATCCCTGTTGGTGTGATTGGCTGGCTGTTCGGGGGTGCCGTGTATCTGGCATGAGCGATTGAGTATCCGGTGTAAGCTGGATGGGCCCTGGGGGTTTATTTTGAATGGCTTCTTCCGCTGACCCGGTTTAGAGCCTCTGAATCCGGCATTGACTGCCGTATCTTCAGTATTGTCACCGTTAATGCGGCGCTTATGCTTGTTGCGACGTGACCTGCCGTTGTGACCTGCTTGTGGGTTTAATCCTTGAGGGGTTTATGCCCATTTTGCGCACTGTATGCTGATAAAGCAGGTTCAGGCTGCTGCCGCCGTCCATCAGGACTCTGGTGAGGTGAAATCCATCGACGATTGGGTCTAAAACCAATGCGGCGAATCCGCCGTGGCGGATGCTGGTGGGGTGGTCCCTTCGATCAAAACTGATCGGGCAGGAGGACCATGGGTTGAACTTCGGGGTGACTGGCTCCATCGCGTATACATCCCTGAGTGCACGCTTCCGCTCCCTTTTGGGTATGTGGGTTGCGTATATCATGTTCACCTACCGCACTTGTGGGGGGGAACCCTTCTGTCCTCTATTGTTCGGCGGTCGGGTCTCTTCCTCGTCATCGCTATGCAGCCCCTTGTCGTTGTTTTCGGCAATTAGCTTGCCTGCCTGCTTGAATACCCAACAGTCCCAGTTGGTGTGGTTAGCTGGCTTTTCGGGGGTGCCGTGTATCTGGCACAGGCGATCGAGTATTCAGTCCAAATTGGACGGACCCGGAGTAGTTCTTTTGAATGGATTTTTCCGCTGACCGGGTTTAGAGCCTCTGAATCCGGCATTGACTGCCGTATCCTCATTATTGTCGCCGTTAATGCGGCGTTTGTTCTTGTTGCGACGCGACCTGCCATTGCGGTCCTTGATATCCGGACTGCCAGAATTTTTGCTGAGGCCAACCATCCGGTGCCCCTGAGCGACCAGCTGAAGCAGCTGATCGAGCTCCACAAAGTGGCCGAACAGGCCATGAAGGGCCTCATAGCTCAGCTTTGGCCTGGAGAAGTCATGCCTGGGAGCTACTTCGGTCTGGTGCGGCGGCTGGTGGACTCGTGTCCGTGGATTGAGGTCGTCAAGCGCTCCGTTTGTATTGAAGGTGCCCGTCGGGCCCTTGCCCGTGCTAAGGTGCACTAGGGCAAGCTAGACGCGGAGAAGCTGTTGACGGACACGCCACCGCCGGGCCAGGAGTATCGTACGCCCGAGATGTATTATAATGGCGTTCTGAAGAGTGCCCGCCGCATAGCGGATGAGTGCTCCAAAGATGTAATTTTAGAGTAGACTCGCATTTGTTATCCTGTACGCTGAAGCTTTGTTCATATGCGTTAAGCAACGCTTGTTAATTTAAAATATTACCTTCTGTGCGGCCGTTTATCAAATCTGAGAGATGCAAGTCGTCGGCTTCGACCCCCATGCAATGAGTGATGGGGTGTTCGGGATAAACCTGAGCGGTCTTGTTCCCATTCTTGGGTCCATCTAGGGAGGCGTTCAGCACAATGAACCAGGCCATCAGACTTATAATTCTTTATCACTCTCACTTAGCCATAGAATTCTATAATTTTAAATTGTGGCGCAGCCCCTAGTATTCGGAAGACCGAGTTCGGGGCGCTATCCACGCCTAGGCCGGATAAGTCTGGTTCCTCGCTTGAAGCGGCATAAGTCTTTAAGGACTCGAAGAAACCTCGCGAATAGCGACCGGTCTCTCGCACTATCATGACAGTCAGTTTTAGCTTTCTCTACTAAGGTGTTAACCCAGCTCAACTGGGGCACAATCGCAGTAGTTCTCCCAGCGCTACCTTAGCCAACAATGCGAAACGTAAGGTACCAAAACATGGGAGCCGGGCAAACCCAACTATTGACCAAAGACATGATTCGGAGCCGATGCATATAGTGCTATAAGTTCGGGGTGCCGCACTCGTTAGAGTGTTCGGTCTTCTCACATCATGTCATGGGGTGTTGTAAGCCCCTGGTGTATTATCCGTACCAAAGTGTACGGTTGTAGAATGTCATGACTGAACATATTTGTATATAAAAATAGATAAGTACAATAATAGGTAAGAGCTAAATATTGTTTATTAAAAAAGGGTTGCTGCGAAAGTAGAATGATACAAGAAGTGCGCTAAGCAAGAGATGGGAGTATTTGACATATTCCCCTCCAGGGGCAAGCTGCGGGATTGTAAGTAAAACAGGTATTAAACTCGTTATAGAGACCACCTGGAATTTTGACGTGGCTTGCTTCCTCCCTGGCTGTTGCATCGTGAGTTCGGCGAGTGTATTGTCGGACAGGCCTTCCGAATAGTTGGGTCCTGAAAGTGTGTGAAAAGGAAAACAGCGAAATAGGGAGCCCCTTAGTGTTGTTGAGCCGCATTCTGGGCGTGCCGTTGTTATGCCCCTCCCCTTATGCCCATGGTATCTCTAAGGCGTAATTATGTACGCGTGGTACCAGTATCGCCGTTTGGCAGGGGCTGGGGTTGGCGCCGCACTGCTATGCTTGCTCGGAACGTGCCAGCCGGGTTTGTTGTAGGTTACTTCGGGCTCGCTTGACATTGTTCGGACGTTTGGCACCTGGATTGGAGAACTGCCTTGAGAGGCTACTCTGTACTTCCGCCGCCAGGGCCGCCGTGTGCTCCTCCGTTCGGAGAGAGCGTTCGGTGTTTTCGTTTACCGTGATGACTCCGCGAGGTCCTGGCATCTTGAGCTTGAGATATGCATAGTGCGGCACCGCATTGAATTTGGCAAATGCGGTTCGTCCGAGCAGGGCGTGATAGCCGCTGCGGAATGGGACTATGTCGAAGATTAACTCTTCGCTCCGGAAGTTATCCGGGGATCCTAAGACCACCTCGAGTGTGACCGAGCCTGTACAGCTGGCTTCTACCCCTGGTATGACACCTTTGAAGGTTGTCTGTGGGTTTAATCCTTGAAGGATCGATGCCCATTTTTCGCACTGTGTCCTGGTAAAGCAGGTTCATGCTACTGCCGCCGTCCATTAGGACTCTGGTAAGGTGAAATCCGTCGATAATTGGGTCTAGGACCAGTGCGGCGAATCCGCCGTGACGGATGCGGGTGGGATGGTCCCTTCGATCGAAGGTGATCGGGCAGGAGGACCATGGGTTGAACTTTGGGGCAACTGGCTCTAGCGCATAGACGTCCTTGAGAGCTCGCTTCCGCTCCCTTTTGGGGATGTGGGTTGCGTATATCATATTCACCGTCCGAACTTGCGGGGGAAATCCCTTCTATCCTTTGTTGTTCGGCGGTCGGGGCCCCTCCTCGTCATCGCTATGTAGCCCGTTGTCTCTGGTCTCGGCACTTAACTTGCCTGCCTGCTTGAACACCCAGCAATCCCTGTTGGTGTGATTGGCTGGCTGTTCGGGGGTGCCGTGTATCTGGCACGAGTGATCGAGTATCCGGTCTAAGCTGGATGGGCCCTGAGGGTTTATTTTGAATGGCTTCTTCCGCTGACCCGGTTTAGAGCCTCTGAATCCGGCATTGACTGCCGTATCTTCAGTATTGTCACCGTTAATGCGGCGCTTATGCTTGTTGCGACGTGACCTGCCGTTGTGACCTGCTTGTGTGTTTAATCCTTGAGGGGTCTATGCCCATTTTGCGCACTGTATCCTGATAAAGCAGGTTCAGGCTGCTGCCGCCGTCCATCAGGACTCTGGTGAGGTGAAATCCATCGACGATTGGGTCTAAAACCAATGCGGCGAATCCGCCGTGGCGGATGCTGGTGGGGTGGTCCCTTCGATCAAAACTGATCAGGCAGGAGGACCATGGGTTGAACTTCGGGGCGACTGGCTCCATCGCGTATACATCCCTGAGTGCACGGTTCCGCTCCCTTTTGCGTATGTGGGTTGCGTATATCATGTTCACCGTCCGCACTTGTGGGGGGAACCCTTCTGTCCTCTATTGTTCGGCGGTCGGGTCTCTTCCTCGTCATCGCTATGCATCCCCTTGTCGTTGTTTTTGGCAATTAGCTTGCCTGCCTGCTTGAATACCCAACAGTCCTTGTTGGTGTGGTTAGCTGGCTTTTCGGGGGTGCCGTGTATCTGGCATGAGCGATCGAGTATCAGTTCAAATTGGACGGACCCGGAGTAGTTCTTTTGAATGGATTTTTCCGCTGACCGGGTTTAGAGCCTCTGAATCCGGCATTGACTGCCGTATCCTCATTATTGTCGCCGTTAAAGCGGTGTTTGTTCTTGTTGCGACGCGACCTGCCATTGCGGTCCTTGATATCTGGACTGCCAGAATTTTTGCTGAGGCCAAACATCCGGTGCCCCTGAGCGACCAGCTGAAGCAGCTGATCGAGCTCCACAAGGTGGCCGAACAGGCCATGAAGGGCCTCATAGCTCGGCTTTGGCCTGGAGAAGTCATGCCTGGGAGCTACTTCGGTCTGGTGCGGCGGCTGGTGGACTCGTGTCCGTGGATTGAGGTCGTTAAGTGCTCCGTTTGTATTGAAGGTGCCCGTCGGGCCCTTGCCCGTGCTAAGGTGCACTGGGGCAAGCTAGACGCGGAGAAGCTGTTGACGGACACGCCACCGCCGAGCCAGGAGTATCGTACGCCCGAGATGTATTATAATGGCATTTTGAAGAGTGCCCGCCGCATAGCGGATGAGTGCTCCAAAGATGTAATTTTAGAGTAGACTCGCATTTGTTATCCTGTACGCTGAAGCTTTGTTCATATGCGTTAAGCAACGCTTGTTAATTTAAAATATTACCTTCTGTGCGGCCGTTTATCAAATCTGAGAGATGCAAGTCGTCGGCTTCGACCCCCATGCAATGAGTGCTGGGGTGTTCGGGATAAACCTGAGCGCTCTTGTTCCCATTCTTGGGTATATCTAGGGAGGCGTTCAGCACAATGAACCAGGCCATCAGACTTATAATGCTTTATCACTCTCACTTAGCCATAGAATTCTATAATTTTAAATTGTGGCGCAGCCCCTAGTATTCGGAAGACCGAGTTCGGGGCGCTATCCACGCCTAGTCCGGATAAGTCTGGTTCCTCGCTTGAAGCGGCATAAGTCTTTAAGGACTCGAAGAAACCTCACGAACAGCGACCGGTCTCTCGCACTATCATGACAGTCAGTTTTAGCTTTCTCTACTAAGGTGTTAACCCAGCTCAACTGGGGCACAATCGCAGTAGTTCTCCCAGCGCTACCTTAGCCAACAATGCGGAACGTAAGGTACCAAAACATGGGAGCCGGGCAAACCCAACTATTGACCAAAGACATGATTCGGAGCCGATGCATATAGTGCTATAAGTTCGGGGTGCCGCACTCGTTAGAGTGTTCAGTCTTCTCACACCATGTCATGGGGTGTTGTAAGCCCCTGGTGTATTATCCGTATCAAAGTGTATGGTTGTAGAATGTCATGACTGAACATATTTGTATATAAAAATAGATAAGTACAATAATAGGTAAGAGCTAAATATTGTTTATTAAAAAAGGGTTGCTGCGAAAGTAGAATGAAACAAAAAGTGCGGTAAGCAAGAGATGGGAGTATTTGACATATTCCCCTCCAGGGGCAAGCTGCGGGATTGTAAGTAAAACAGGTATTAAACTCGTTATAGAGACCACATGGAATTTTGACGTGGCTTGCTTCCTCCCTGGCTGTTGCATCGTGAGTTCGGCGAGTGTATTGTCAGACAGGCCTTCCGAATAGTTGGGTCCTGAAAGTGTGTGAAAAGGAAAACAGCGAAATAGGGAGCCCCTTAGTGTTGTTGAGCCGCATTCTGGGCGTGCCGTTGTTGTGCCCCTCCCCTTATGCCCATGGTATCTCTAAGGCGTAATTATGTACGCGTGGTACCAGTATCGCCGTTTGGCAGGGGCTAGGGTTGGCGCCGCACTGCTATGCTTGCTCGGAACGTGCCAGCCGGGTTTGTTGTAGGTTACTTCGGGCTCGCTTGACATTGTTCGGACGTTTGGCACCTGGATTGGAGAACTGCCTTGAGAGGCTACTCTGTACTTCCGCCGCCAGGGCCGCCGTGTGCTCCTCCGTTCGGAGAGAGCGTTCGGTGTTTTCGTTTACCGTGATGACTCCGCGAGGTCCTGGCATCTTGAGCTTGAGATATGCATAGTGCGGCACCGCATTGAATTTGGCAAATGCGGTTCGTCCGAGCAGGGCGTGATAGCCGCTGCGGAATGGGACTATGTCGAAGATTAACTCTTCGCTCCGGAAGTTATCCGGGGATCCTAAAACCACCTTGAGTGTGACCGAGCCTGTACAGCTGGCTTCTACCCCTGGTATGACACCTTTGAAGGTTGTCTGTGGGTTTAATCCTTGAAGGATCGTTGCCCATTTTTCGCACTGTGTCCTGGTAAAGCAGGTTCAGGCTACTGCCGCCGTCCATTAGGACTCTGGTAAGGTGAAATCCGTTGATAATTGGGTCTAGGACCATTGCGGCAAATCCGTCGTGACGGATGCGGGTGGGATGGTCCCTTCGATCGAAGGTGATCGGGCAGGAGGACCATGGGTTGAACTTTGGGGCAACTGGCTCTAGCGCATAGACGTCCTGGAGAGCTCGCTTCCGCTCCCTTTTGGGGATGTGGGTTGCGTATATCATATTCACCATCCGAACTTGCGGGGGAAATCCCTTCTGTCCTTTGTTGTTCGGCGGTCGGGGCCCCTCCTCGTCATCGCTATGTAGCCCGTTGTCTCTGGTCTCGGCACTTAACTTGCCTGCCTGCTTGAACACCCAGCAATCCCTGTTGGTGTGATTGGCTGGCTGTTCGGGGGTGCCGTGTATCTGGCACGAGCGATCGAGTATCCGGTCTAAGCTGGATGGGCCCTGAGGGTTTATTTTGAATGGCTTCTTCCGCTGACCCGGTTTAGAGCCTCTGAATCCGGCATTGACTGCCGTATCTTCAGTATTGTCACCGTTAATGCGGCGCTTATGCTTGTTGCGACGTGACCTGCCATTGTGACCTGCTTGTGGGTTTAATCCTTGAGGGGTCTGTGCCCATTTTGCGCACTGTATCCTGATAAAGCAGGTTCAGGCTGCTGCCGCCGTCCATCAGGACTCTGGTGAGGTGAAATCCATCGACGATTGGGTCTAAAACCAATGCGGTGAATCCGCCGTGGCGGATGCTGGTGGGGTGGTCCCTTCGATCAAAACTGATCGGGCAGGAGGACCATGGGTTGCACTTCGGGGCGACTGGCTCCATCGCGTATACATCCCTGAGTGCACGCTTCCGCTCCCTTTTGGGTATGTGGGTTGCGTATATCATGTTCACCGTCCGCACTTGTGGGGGGGAACCCTTCTGTCCTCTATTGTTCGGCGGTCGGGTCTCTTCCTCGTCATCGCTATGCAGCCCCTTGTCGTTGTTTTCGGCAATTAGCTTGCCTGCCTGCTTGAATACCCAACAGTCCCTGTTGGTGTGGTTAGCTGGCTTTTCGGGGGTGCCGTGTATCTGGCACGAGCGATCGAGTATTCAGTCCAAATTGGACGGACCCGGAGTAGTTCTTTTGAATGGATTTTTCCGCTGACCGGGTTTAGAGCCTCTGAATCCAGCATTGACTGCCGTATCCTCATTATTGTCGCCGTTAATGCGGCGTTTGTTCTTGTTGCGACGCGACCTGCCATTGCGGTCCTTGATATCCGGACTGCCAGAATTTTTGCTGAGGCCAAACATCCGGTGCCCCTGAGCGACCAGCTGAAGCAGCTGATCGAGCTCCACAAGGTGGCCGAACAGGCCATGAAGGGCCTCATAGCTCGGCTTTGGCCTGGAGAAGTCATGCGTGGGAGCTACTTCGGTCTGGTGCGGCGGCTGGTGGACTCGTGTCCGTGGATTGAGGTCGTCAAGCGCTCCGTTTGTATTGAAGGTGCCCGTCGGGCCCTTGCCCGTGCTAAGGTGCACTGGGGCAAGCTAGACGCGGAGAAGTTGTTGACGGACACGCCACCGCCGGGCCAGGAGTATCGTACGCCCGAGATGTACTATAATGGCGTTCTGAAGAGTGCCCGCCGCATAGCGGATGAGTGCTCCAAAGATGTAATTTTAGAGTAGACTCGCATTTGTTATCCTGTACGCTGAAGCTTTGTTCATATGCGTTAAGCAACGCTTGTTAATTTAAAATATTACCTTCTGTGCGGCCGTTTATCAAATCTGAGAGATGCAAGTCGTCGGCTTCGACCCCCATGCAATGAGTGCTGGGGTGTTCGGGATAAACCTGAGCGCTCTTGTTCCCATTCTTGGGTCCATCTAGGGAGGCGTTCAGCACAATGAACCAGGCCATCAGACTTATAATGCTTTATCACTCTCACTTAGCCATAGAATTCTATAATTTTAAATTGTGGCGCAGCCCCTAGTATTCGGAAGACCGAGTTCGGGGCGCTATCCACGCCTAGGCCGGATAAGTCTGGTTCCTCGCTTGAAGCGGCATAAGTCTTTAAGGACTCGAAGAAACCTCGCGAACAGCGACCAGTCTCTCGCACTATCATGACAGTCAGTTTTAGCTTTCTCTACTAAGGTGTTAACCCAGCTCAACTGGGGCACAATCGCAGTAGTTCTCCCAGCGCTACCTTAGCCAACAATGCGGAACGTAAGGTACCAAAACATGGGAGCCGGGCAAACCCAACTATTGACCAAAGACATGATTCGGAGCCGATGCATATAGTGCTATAAGTTCGGGGTGCCGCACTCGTTAGAGTGTTCGGTCTTCTCACACCATGTCATGGGGTGTTGTAAGCCCCTGGTGTATTATCCGTACCAAAGTGTACGGTTGTAGAATGTCATGACTGAACATATTTGTATATAAAAATAGATAAGTACAATAATAGGTAAGAGCTAAATATTGTTTATTAAAAAAGGGTTGCTGCGAAAGTACAATGATACAAGAAGTGCGGTAAGCAAGAGATGGGAGTATTTGACATATTCCCCTCCAGGGGCAAGCTGCGGGATTGTAAGTAAAACATGTATTAAACTCGTTATAGAGACCACATGGAATTTTGACGTGGCTTGCTTCCTCCCTGGCTGTTGCATCGTGAGTTCGGCGAGTGTATTGTCGGACTGGCCTTCCGAATAGTTGGGTCCTGAAAGTGTGTGAAAAGGAAAACGGCGAAATAGGGAGCCCCTTAGTGTTGTTGAGCCGCATTCTGGGCGTGCCATTGTTGTGCCCCTCCCCTTATGCCCATGGTATCTCTAAGGCGTAATTATGTACGCGTGGTACCAGTATCGCCATTTGGCAAGGGCTGGGGTTGGCGCCGCACAAATGCTTGCTCGGAACGTGCCAGCCGGGTTTGTTGTAGGTTACTTCGGGCTCGCTTGACATTGTTCGGACGTTTGGCACCTGGATTGGAGAACTGCCTTGAGAGGCTACTCTGTACTTCCGCCGCCAGGGCCGCCGTGTGCTCCTCCGTTCGGAGAGAGCGTTCGGTGTTTTCGTTTACCGTGATGACTCCGCGAGGTCCTGGCATCTTGAGCTTGAGATATGCATAGTGCGGCACCGCATTGAATTTGGCAAATGCGGTTCGTCCGAGCAGGGCGTGATAGCCGCTGCGGAATGGGACTATGTCGAAGATTAACTCCTCGCTCCGGAAGTTATCCGGGGATCCTAAGACCACCTCGAGTGTGACCGAGCCTGTACAGCTGGCTTCTACCCCTGGTATGACACCTTTGAAGGTTGTCTGTGGGTTTAATCCTTGAAGGATCGACGCCCATTTTTCGCACTGTGTCCTGGTAAAGCAGGTTCAGGCTACTGCCGCCGCCCATTAGGACTCTGGTAAGGTGAAATCCGTCGATAATTGGGTCTAGGACCAGTGCGGCGAATCCGCCGTGACGGATGCGGGTGGGATGGTCCCTTCGATCGAAGGTGATCGGGCAGGAGGACCATGGGTTGAACTTTGGGGCAACTGGCTCCAGTGCATAGACGTCCTTGAGAGCATGCTTCCGCTCCCTTTTGGGGATGTGGGTTGCGTATATCATATTCACCATCCGAACTTGCGGGGGAAATCCCTTCTGTCCTTTGTTGTTCGGCGGCCGGGGCCCGTCCTCGTCATTGCTATGTAGCGCGTTGTCTCTGGCCTCGGCACTTAACTTGCCTGCCTGCTTGAACACCCAACAATCCCTATTGGTGTGATTGGCTGGCTGTTCGGGGGTGCCGTGTATCTGGCACGAGCGATCGAGTATCTGGTCTAAGCTGGATGGGTCCTGAGGGTTTATTTTGAATGGCTTCTTCCGCTGACCCGGTTTAGAGCCTCTGAATCCGGCATTGACTGCCGTATCTTCGGTATTGTCACCGTTAATGCGGCGCTTATGCTTGTTGCGACGTGACTTGCCGTTAATGGGCCGATTCATCTGGCTGCTGAATTATGTGGCTTAGGTCATCGGCGTCCGGTGGTCGCACATAGGTGCCCTGGAAACTGTCAAGGAATGCAGATTCCAGGTCCTCCCAGCAACCAATTGACTCTGCTGGCAAGTTGTTAAGCCAATGCCGCGGGATCTGTTGTGCCATCGTATGATTCGATGTTGACGGGTTTGAAGCCCTCGGGGATTTGATGATCCATTACTACGTCTGTGAAGCATAGTGGGTGTGCGGCGCCCCTGTACTGGGCTATATCACGACGCAACTCGAACGAGCTTGGTCTGTTGTGTTCGGCCAGGCCATACTTATTGTGTCCAGCGTGACGGCTAGCGTCATGTGAAGCGGGGCGCCCATGCGATCCATAGATCGATCTTGTTTGCCTTGCCTTATTCTCCAAGATGTCTCGCAGGTCTGTTGCGTCTCCCCATACTCTGGTATGTTTTGAGCGGTGTCAGGGTGCGGCTTGGGTTGAGGGCCTGAAGGCCTCTCTATCGCGGCCACGGGGTGATGTATGTTTAGTTGCTTCCTCCTCAAGTTGGGGTAGCAGCCTGCACTTTGGGTAGCTCTTGGATGGGCGTTCTAGTTTATACTCTTCGGCTGCCAGGAATTCGGTCCATCTGTCGGCTAGCAAGTCTTGCTCAGCTCTAAGCTGCTGTTGTTTCTTCTTGAGGCTGCTTGCCGTGGCTACGAGCCTGCATTTGAAACGCTCTTGTTCGACGGGATCCTCTGGCACGACGAATTCGTCGTCGTCGAGGCTTGCCTCGTCTTCGGAGGGAGGCATGTAATTGTCGTCCTCATCCTCTTTGTTGGCCGCTCTCTCATGAGGGCTGGCTCCTTCGTCCTCCTACACTGAATCCTGCTGGAGGGGGTTGTCTTCGGCACTGTCCGGCGTATTGTTATCTCCGATGCCGGAATCGTCGTTTTTGCTTTGGCGGGACTTAGAGCGGCGCCGCTGACGTCGGCGCTTGGGTTGCTTCTTGGAGGGGTCATCCTCCGTTTTCTCCTCGCCATCCCCCGCTTTAGGGGTGTCCACCATGTATATGTCATATGACAAGGTGGCTTTCCAGTTCCCTATATGTGCTGGTTCTTGATCGTCTCCTTCATCGGCGTCCATGTCGTCGATGTCTTCGGAGTCAAAGTCGAGCATGTCGGTTAAATCGTCGACAGTGGCTACGAAGTTGGTGGTGGGTGGGCTACGAATTTCTTCGTCGGCCGCATCCCAACCGTGTTGGCTGTAGTCCAGCTAGGGCTCTCCTGTCAAAGAGAGAGACTTTAACGAATTCAGTATATTGCCGAAAGGCGAGTGCTGAAAGACATTCGCGGCGGTGAACTCCATGACCGGAGCCCAATCGGGCTTAATCGGAAGAGGTGCGGGATTTATGGAGTCCGGATCGGAGTCCGGCACCTTGGAGTCACGGGCCTTCCGAGGGACTAGGCTGGTATCCGGCTCTATCGCCGTAGAGGTTGCAGCTTCTGGGGCGGCGTCCAACCGTCCGTCCCCGACTGGCGCAGTGGGCTCCGAGCTAATGGTCGGAGCGGACACCTGAGCGACGCTCCGGGTGTTGTCCGATGATAGAGCTAAATCATGCCCATCGTGACAGTGCGGCGCGCCCGGTCGTGGCTCGAATCCGTCGAAGATCAAGTCCCCGCGGATGTCGGCCGTGTAGTTTAAGGTTCCAAACCTGACCTGGTGGCCAGGGGCGTAGCTTTCGATCTGCTCCAGATGGCCGAACGAGTCGGCCCGCAGTGCGAAGCCGCCGAATACGAAGATTTGTCCGGGGAGAAAAGTCTCATCCCGGACCGCATCGCGATTGTCGAGCGAAGAAGCCATCGGGCCTAAAGGCGACGACACAGAGGAACTCTCAATGAAAGCACCAATGTCGGTGTCAAAACCGGCGGATCTCGGGTAGGGGGTCCCGAACTGTGCGTCTAGGCGGATGGTAACAGGAGACAAGGGACACGATGTTTTTACCCAGGTTCAGGCCCTCTCAATGGAGGTAAAACCCTACTCCTGCTTGATTAATATTGATGGTATGGGTAGTACAAGAGTAGATCTACCACGAGATCGGAGTGGCTAAACCCTAGAAGCTTGCCTATGGTATGATTGTTGTGCGTCCTACGGACTAAAACTCTTCGGTTTATATAGACACCGGAGAGGGATAGGGTTACACAGAGTCGGTTACAATGGGAGGAAATCTTCATATCGTATCACCAAGCTTGCCTTCCACGCCAAGGAAAGTCCCATCCGGACACGGGACGGAGTCTTCAATCTTGTATCTTCATAGTCCGGGAGTCCGGCCAAAGGTCTTAGTCCGGCCATCCGGACACCCCCTAATTCAGGACTCTCTCAGGCCCCAACTCCATCCTCAACATCTCGGTGTTTATCGTCGTGTGCGAGGCCTTCCTCGCATCACACCCCACTTCGGCCTATGGCTGAAGACCTTCAACATGAATCCAAAGGTGGTGAGCGGCCAACAAGCAGAGTGCGGAGGTGCCATGGTGGGCAAGATGCCCAAATGTCACCTGGCCCGAAGGCTTCTTTGTGGAGACTGTGAAGGGGTGGCAATCGTGGTGGTTCTACATCACCGAGCCGCGCAACACCAACTGGGCGGTGACCCCCGATTCCGATCCGGCGTCCCCATGCGGCTCACCTCCTGGGAAGAGAAGGGCGTAGCCTGGGGCTCAGCGGAAGAACTGACCAGACTTCAGACATGCGTCCAAAATATGATAAGCA
Source organism: Triticum dicoccoides (assembly GCF_002162155.2). Lineage (NCBI taxonomy): Eukaryota > Viridiplantae > Streptophyta > Magnoliopsida > Poales > Poaceae > Triticum > Triticum dicoccoides. The sequence continues at coordinate 258,967,653 of NC_041393.1, forward strand.
AGAAAATCAAGCTCGTCAACATGGTCCAAGTTATGCTCCTCCGCCGGATTCTTCCGTGTCAAATACGGATTTGCAATCTGTGGGAGTTCGACCCGGCCGAACACCAGACATTGCAAGAGCTCTTCGGCACGATGCACGAAGACACCTGGAAGGTGCTCTTCAAGGCCAATGAGGTACAACCACCCATAACTGAAGATTGTGGGCATAGCGCAAAATGCCGAGCCAATTCGGTAAGTTTTCATATTTGCAAGATATGCCTTTTACTAGCACATCCGCGGGGGGAATCTAAGCCTCCATGCCAATCTTGCAGGTCTGGGTAGTGATAGCGGAGCAATTAACTGTCCGGCTCCGCTACCTGAAGATCCAGAATCTCCTCTTCTAACGAAGATGCTGTTTCCGGCGCCCTATGAGGTGCTGGAGAAGAAGGCCAAGAAGACGGCCGCGGAGACGACAAATGGTCTCCGGCGCAAAGTTGCACTGAACATGACGTCCGAAGACACCGAGACGCACTCCTCCACCGAAGACGAGGAGGAGGAAATCCACCCCCCTACTGGGGGAGAAAGAAGAGGAAGGCCGCCACGCATGGGGAGGCCGAGGTGTCCAAGAAGTGAAAAACCTTCCTTCCGGAACACTCCACCACAGCCACCATCAGCGGCGAGGAGTGGGAACCCAGGGTTAAGCCCCTGGCTTTATCATTTCTTGATGTGCCAGACGTGCACCTGCTGTCCGGTGAAATCCAACATCGAGATATCCTCCTCTTCGGAGGGATCGCTGGACCCGTCGGTGATGAACAACAAGTCTCTTCCGACAGCCTCCTCCCCCAAGTCCGCGGACGACACCGAGGTGTTGTCTCGAAGGATACCAGGCCGAGGGGATACAGTTCTGGAGACGCGTCCAGGTGAAACCCCAGTCGCCGGACACATGGGGGGAAAGACCCCCACGGACTCTGATAATGGGGGCTGCAGCCAGTTTGCCCCCCAGCCGAATACGGCTCCAGAAACCCAAGTGGTTCCAGATTCAGGCAGGCAGCCCCTCCCTAAGGACGGCGAGCCACCTATACCGATGACCTCTGTCCATCCAGAGGCACTGGACAACTTGCTGGAAACGCTTCGCGGCGCTTCCATTGATGAAGAACACCATACTCTTATGAGTACATTGATTGAGAAGGTCTGTTTCGCCAAAAGCGGATTGACTGAAGCCTGCGCTAGCCTTCTAACAGGGTTTGAGGTAAGTAATAAAATTGTGAGAGAATATCACAGTGCAGATAGTAGCCCCTGATGCTCTGTTTGGTGTTCGGAAAGAAAAGTCGAACAGAGGATCAAATAATATTCGCAGGAGTCTAACATAAGATGTCTATGTAAATAAGCAGGCATCGCTGCTGGCCGCTGCCGCTCGTACTACAAAGGTCTCTGGACTAAAGCAGGACCTGGAGCAGATCGAGGGAGAGCTCATCCTCGTGAAGAGGCAGCTGGAGGAAAGTCAAGGTATGTAATACCCTACCTGTATACTTATGAAGGATAAATGGTTTCTGCTGATAAAAGCGTCATGAGCTTTTATAGGGGCCACGACCGAAGTGGCGGCCCTTAAAAAGGCGCTGGCCGAGGCTGGAGACAAAGCGGCCAAGGAACGTGCCGCGTGTGAGAAGCAAGAGGCCCGGGTCAGTGAGGTCCAGCAAGTACGAATCCTTGGAGCGTGACTCTAAGACTCATGAGACCGAGCTTGCCAAGGCCCTCTACAGCGCACAAGACGCCAGAGCCGAGCCTAGAAGGCCCTCCAGGAGATCCAGGCGGCCAAGAAGATTGCGGCAGGTAAGGCATTTGTTATGCAAAGCAAGCATGTGAAGGAGACATTCTTTTTACTTACCCGAATTTGGAGTTCTCCAGGAGCGTTTGCGGATCTGCCGCGCAGCATATCTGATGCCACAGAGTTCTACCGAGCCGAAGAAGGGAGATTAATGGAGAAGTTGTTCTGGTCTCAATATCTTGGGAGAGAACATCTGATGCCCTTGAGCGACTAGCTGAAGCAACTGGTCGAGCTGCACAAGGCAGCCAAACTGGCCATGAAGGACCTCATAGTCCCGCTATGGCCTGCCGAGCATATGCCCAGCAGCTACTTCGGACTCGTGAAGCGGCTTGTGAGTGCCTGCCCATGACTTGAAGTCATAAAGCGGTCGGTTTGCATTGAAGGTGCGCAGATGGCCTTTGCCGTGCAAAGATGCGTTGAGTGAAGATGGACGCCACGGCGCTGATGACCGAGGGGCCACCGAAGGGCAAGGAGCACCGCCGACCCGAAAAATATTATGACAGTGTCCTGAAGGGATCCCGCCTTGTGGTGGAGCAGTGTACAAAGGATGTAATTTTTGAATGAATACATTCATTTTATCCTGTAATATGAAACAAGTTCAGTTGTGCAATATAATGCTTGTTGATTTAAAATTTAACTTCCTGTGCAGCCGTTTATAAAATCTGAGGGTTGGCCAGTCGTCGGCTTCTACCCCCATGTAACTAGTACGGGGGTGTTCGGGATAAATCTAAACAATCTTTATCCAAGTTTTTGGTCCTTTAAGGAGGTGTCTAGCGCAACAAACAAGGCAATCGAACTATACAACTTTATCACCCTCACTTAGCCATAGGAGTTCTATAATTTTAAATTTGGGCGTAGCCCCTGGTATTCGGAAGGCCGAACTTGGGGCGCTATACACGCCTTAATCGGACAAATACCAATTCCTCGCATAAAGCGGAAAAAATCTTTAAGGATTTGAAACCTCTTGAACAGCGACCAGCTCTCGCCGCATCATGACAGTCAGTTTTCGGCTTTCTCTACTCAGGTGCTCGTCCGGAAGAACCGGGACACAACCGCAGTAGTTCTCCCTTTACTACCCTAGCTGATATAGTGGAACATAGGGTAGCAAGAACAGAGCCGGGCAACCCAACTATTGACCCAAGACATGATTCGGAGCTGATGCATACAATGATATAAGTTCGGGGTGCCGCACTGTTAAAAGTGTTAAGAATTTCTTGCCGTGTTATGGGGTACACTGAAGCCCCTGGCGAACTGAATCATACCAGAATGTGCGGGTGCGATTTGTAATAAATAAACAGTCAAGGAAAAAATGAAGTAATAAGCTGACCCTGCAAATTATTTTCCATTGTTATTTGAGTAATACGTGAAGGCGTATGTATACAAGTAGTGTGATAAGCAAATAGGGCTATTTGACATGCCCTAACCAAGAGCGAGCTGCGTGTGGGTATGTAAAACAGGTATAGCGATCGTTAGCAGAGACCACCTGGGGATTCCCTTGTACGTCAAAGCTCCTTGCTTCCTTGGTGTATCCGTCCCGTGATGGGTCTGATGATTAGGTTATCGGAAGAACCTCGAGAAGAGAAGAACCTGAAAGAAAGAAAAAGCTGAAGGTATGCGGATCCTAGGGCGGTTGAGCCGCATTGTGCACCGCGGTCTAGCTGTGCCTCCGTCTATGCCCATGGTATTTTAAGGGCGTAATTCTGTACGCGCGGCACGAATTTCACCGCTTTATTGGGACTAGGACGAAGGCCGAATTGCTATTTGAGCTCTGGACGGGCTGGACGATCCTGTTGCAGAGTAGTTCGGACTCGCTTGACGGTGTCCGTGGGTTTTGTTGCCGAATTGAGGGTCTGCCTAAGGAGGCTGCCCTATAGTTCTGCTCCAAGGGCCTTGGTGTTCTCCTCCGTACGGAGGGAGCGCTCTGTATTTCCATTGACTGTTATAACACCACGAGGTCCAGGCAACTTGAGCTTGAGGTAAGCATAGTGTGGCACCGCATTGAATCGAGCAAATGCGGTTTGTCCAAGCAGTGCGTGATAACCACTGCAGAAGGGGACGATATCAAAGATTAACTCCTTGCGTTGGAAGTTGTCCGGGGATCCGAAGACCACTTCCAGTGTGATTGAGCCTGTACAACAGGCCTCTACACCTGGTATGACACCTTTGAAGGTGGTTTTGGTAGGTTTGATCCTTGAGGGATCGATACCCATTTTGCGCACTGTATCTTGATAAAGCAGGTTCAGGCTGCTGCCACCGTCCATGAGGACTCGTGTGAGGTGGAATCCATCAATGATAGGGTCAAGGACCAGTGCGACTGAGCCGCCATGACGAATACTGGTCGGATGGTCCTTGTGATCAAAGGTGATCGGATAGGAAGACCATGGGTTGAACTTTGGGGCGACTGGCTCCATCGCGTAGACATCCCTTAGTGCGCGCTTCCACTCCCGCTAGGGAATATGGGTGGCGTATATCATATTTACCATTTTTACTTGGGGAGGAAATTTCTTCTGTCCCCCTCTATTCGGTGGCCGGGGCTCCTCGTCGTCATCACAAGGCGACCCCTTTTCCTTGTTTTTGACATTTAGTTTGGCGGCCTATTTAAATACCCAACATTCTCTGTTGGTATGGTTGGCTGGTTTATCGGGGGTGTCGTGGATTTGACTTGGACGATCGAGTATGCGGTCCAGACTGGACGGGCCCGGATTGTTTCTTTTAAATGGCTTTTTCCGTTGATCGGACTTGGAGCCACTGAATCCGGCATTGATGGTCGTGTCTTCGGTGTTATTGCCATTATTGCGACGCTTGTGTCTGTTGCGTCGGGGCTTGCCATTGCTATCTCTAGCGTCTGAAGTGCCAGGATTACTTGATGTGTTGTTGCTACGAGCCAACTAGCTATCCTCGCCCGCACAAAACAAGGTCATGACTGTCGTAAGGGCTGCCATGGACTTCGGCTTCTCTTGATCGAGGTGTCGGGCGAGCCATTCATCACGGATGTTATGCTTAAAAGCCGCTAGGGCTTCGACATCCGGACAATCGACGATTTGATTCTTTTTAGTTAGGAACCGAGTCCAGAATTTCCTTGCTGACTCTCCTGGTTGTTGGGTTATATGACTTAAGTCATATGCATCCGGTGGTCGCACATAAGTGCCTTGAAAGTTTTCAAGGAATGCGTCTTCCTGGTTCTCCCAACTGCCAATGGAGTTTCCTGGCAGACTATTCAGCCAGTGCCGAGCTGGTCCCTTGATTTTTAGTGGGAGGTACTTGATGGCATGGAGATCATCACCGTAGGCCATGTGAATGTGGAGAAGGAAATCTTCAATCCATACCACTGGGTCTGTTGTCCCATCATATGGTTCTATGTTTACGGGTTTAAACCCTTCTAGGAATTCATGCTCCATTACTTCGTCAGTGAAGCATAGGGGGTGTGCGGCGCCTCTATGCCGGGCTATAACGCGACGTAGTTCGGATGAATCTGGTCTGCTGTATTTGGCCCGGACGGATTTGTATTTAGTATATCCGGTGTGGCGGTCATCGTCATGTGTTGGACCGCGCCCCCGTGATCCGTAGATCGATCTTGATTATCCTGCTTTGTTTTCCAATTCGTCTTGCAGGTGATGCATGTAGCCCCGGGCCTTCGTGTTTCTGTTTGTTCGGCGACGGGGTGCGGGCTGGTGCTCGGACTGATACGCCGCTTTGTCTCGGGAACACGATGGTCGGTCAGCCGCATCCTGCGCTGGTAGTATAGGCTCTAATGCCTCGTCCTCGAATTGAGATAACAACCTGCGCCTCGAGTAACTTTTGGTTGGGCGCTTGAGTCTGTATTCCTCGGCCGCCAGGACCTCAGTCCGTCTATCAGTGAGCAGATCTTGATAAGCTTGAATCTCCTGCTGTTTTTTCTTCAGGCTCTTTGCAGTGGCTATAAGCCGGCGCTTGAAGCGCTCCTGCTCGACGGGATCCTCAGGCATGGTAAATTCTTCATTGCCGAGGCTCACCTCGTTTTCGGAGAGGGGCATGTAATTGTCATCCTCCGAATCTTCATTCATGGCCTGCTCATCGGGGCTAGCTTGCCCGTCCTCCCGTCCGGCCTGTTCGAAGCTTGGCTGGGCGGGATTGTTTTCGTCTTCGGCATCATCCGGAGTGCTATTGTCTCTTGTGCCGGTATCGCTTCTTCTACCGTGGCGTGGTTTAGAGCGGCGCCACTGACATCGGCGCTTCGCCTATTTATCATGAGTATTATCCTCCGTTGCATCCTTTTGATCCTCGCCATTGTTTTCTTTGGGTGTGTCCACCATATATATGTCATATGATGAGGTGGTTGTCCAGCGCCCTGTGGGCGGTGGTTCCTGTACTTCTTCGGCATCGTCGTCCATACCGTCAATGTCTTCGGAGTCAAAATCAAGCATGTTGGTTAAGTCGTCGACAGTGGCTATTAAGTGGGTGGTGGGTGGGTAACGAATTCCTTCGTCGTCCGCTTCCCACTCAAGCCGGACATGGTTCGGCCAAGAGTCTCCTGACAAGGAGAGGGATTTTAATGAGTTTAGCACGTCGCCCAAGGGCGAGTGCTGAAAGATGTCCGCGGAGCTGAACTCCAAGATTGGTGCCCAGTTAGATCCGATGGGCGTGGATACATGCGGTTCGGAGCCTATGGCCGGAGACGAGTCCAAGGGTCCGATGACACCGACCTCATTGGAAGTGAAATCTGTGTTCGGCTCTATCGACGTTGAGTGTGCGGCTTCCGTGGCAGGGTCCATCCTCCCGTCCTCGGATGGCACGATCTGCACTGGATATAAAGCTAGGGCAGCTGCAGGTGAGATCTCCTAAACACCGTCCGATGGCAAATCTAGGTCATGCTCATCGTGACTGTAGGGTGCACCTGTCTTGGGCTCGAATCCGTTGAAGATCAAGTCTCCATGGATGTCGGTGGTGTAGTTCAGGCTTCCAAACCTGACCTGATGGCCAGGGGCGTAGCTATCGATCTGCTCCAGATGGCCAAGCGAGTTAGCCCGCAGTGCGAAGCCGCAGAATACGAAGATATGTCCGGGGAGGAAAACCTCACCCTGGATCATGTCGTTGTAGATGATTGAAGGAGCCATCAAGCCTTATGGTGACGACACAGTGGAACTCTCAATGAAAACACCAATGTCGGTGTCAAAACCGGCGGATCTTCGGTAGGGGGTCCCAAACTATGCGTCTAAGGCTAATGGTAACAGGAGGCGGGGGACATGATGTTTACCCAGGTTCGGGCCCTCTCTATGGAGGTAATACCCTACTTCCTGCTTGATTGATCTTGATGATATGAGTATTACAAGAGTTGATCTACCACGAGATCGTAGAGGCTAAACCCTAGAAGCTAGCCTATGTTTATGACTATCCTCTTCCTACGGACTAAACCCTCCGGTTTATATAGACATCGGAGGGGGCTAGGGTTACACAGAGTCGGTTATAGAGAAGGGAATCTACATATCCGAATTGCCAAGCTTGCCTTCCACGCAAAGGAGAGTCCCACCCGGACACGGGACGAAGTCTTCAATCTTGTATCTTCATAGTCCAACAGTCCGGGATAAGCATATAGTCCGGCTGTCCGAGAACCCCCTAATCCAGGACTCCCTCAATGTGTGTGCCATAGTTATCTAAATTTCAATCCTCACTAATATTCCATTATAGTACTACTGCATATTCACTTCTGATTGCTTCTTGTTGCCGCTATTTTTATCATGATTTTGTGTGTCCACCCAATAGTGTTTTTGTTTCTATAGGTCAGCTTCTCAACAACAGAAGCATGTACTGCCCAGTACATGTATTACTATTGCGAAGGTTCAAAAATCAGAACTCAAACAAGTTCAACGTTGATGGTACTGTGCACATGCGCTAAGTCGTTCTACGCCGCAGCTCGGGAGGTGCTAGCTTTTCCCCACCTCCCCCCTGACGTTCATCTCCTTATCTTGTGTATATTCAATTCAACAACTAGTGGTTCTTCAGGTCACCTTAGTGTGCATTTTCTGTTCATCTTGCAGGTGAAGGAGCTCCCCTTGGGTTCATCTTTCAGGTTTCGTTCAAACTTGGCCACCTAGGCCATTCAACAACACCACCAGAGCCCGTTGAGTTGGTGGCGTTCCTGCAGCTGCAGATGTGGTGCTGATAGTACTAGGCGTTGGTTGTGTTTCATCAAATGCCTAGGAGCTTCCAGATGATTCCGTTTCTTCATCCCCCAAGTACTTCAATGGTGGCTCCTTCCTGGATGGCTCAATCACTGCTAGATTTAGGTGGGTGTAGGTGTGGGTTTTCAGGAGCATGGATGGATACGGGGATGCTGGCACCGCTCTTGTGTTATTTTTTTCAGCAATTTAGAAATTGATACACTATTTAATGTGTAAATTTATCTACTCACACTTGTTCATGCGAATGCCAAATATCTTGAGAATAGCAACCTATACGAGCTTAGGTGAGAGGATTAATAATCGTTGTGTGAGGCAGTGTGGACACGGCCATAAGATAATGCATGTTGCTTTATTCAAAATAGAGACAGTGTTGTTGATTTTATTCAAAGGAAACTGAACCAAAACAGTGGTTGCTACCAGTGTTTGGAATTTATAATTACTAGAACTCTTATTTCTCAAGGACCCTTTCTTAATTGCTGGCTAATTCATGCAGGTCTGGTTCATAAAAACTAGTGGTTCATCTTGCTAATTATTCAAAATTACTTCTAAACATTTGAGAATTTGAGAAACTAAGGAACCAAGTTTCTATCACCATGCACCGCCCCCACATTCCCCCCCCGCCGCCGCCATGCGCCACCCCCACATCCCGTTGCAAAATGGTAAAAGTTAAAGTGGTAAAATGAGAGAAGTCTAGAATGTTGTCGCAAAACAATTTTGAGTTCAAAAGAAAACAAAAAACATTTTCGTTTTATTAAAAAATATCATTCAATTCAACGGTATAAACTATGCAAGTTCGGGCATGCCGATACCATTGAGAAGTTACGAGAAAAATTATACTAAAAATACAGAGTAAAGTCTAGTATGTGGAAACACGCTTAGTACAAACTCATATAGACATCCGTTCAAGTACTCTTTTTTGAAACCATTCAAAACTACTGTGAAAAATACCTCAGTACAAACACACAAATATACCAGTACGAGTACTCTGTTTTTTGATCCGAAAAACAACACGATGGGTCTCACCATATTTCAAATTACTCTTCAATGGTTGCAAATTTTGGGAAATATTCAACATGACTAAGTTTTGCGTTTTCAATATCTTTCCAAAGGAATACTATTTTCCTCATTTCGACAAACTTTTAAAAAAAATCATGTTCGAAATCAAATTTGACCATATTGAAATTCATTTTTAAACCGTAAAGAATTAGAAAACATTTCAATAAAAAAAAGTTGTGCTTTTTCCATAGCTTTCCAACGCCGTATCATTTGCGTCAATCCGACAAAAAGTTTGCAAAAAAACGTGAAAATACATTTCGCCCAGAATTTCATCATTTTTTGAATTACTTTTAAATTGTGTAGAATTTGAAAAAAACAATACATATATGGAAGATGTGGATTTTCACCAGCTTTCCAACGCCATCTTATTTGCTCAATTCCGACAAACCGTTTGAAAATTGAGTCCAAAATATGATTCTCGTTTTCTGTTTTGAAAAAAAATGGTTTTTTCAAAACTGCTCTAAAACCAAAAAAAATTGCAAAAACAAATTATATGGTTGTAATGTAAATGTCAACAGTTTTCCAACGATATATTACACGCCCCGTTTCGACAGAAAAATGAACTAAAGAAGACGATTTTTAACAGAAACTGAAAGCATCAGTTCAACCGCTCGAATTCATCAGTTCAAGTGGGGTAACAGAATAATATTTTGTTACGCGAAAAAGAATAGCCCATATATATATATATATATGTATATATATATATGTATATATATATATATATATATTAGGCCTCTGGATCTTTCTTCTTTTAGCCCTCCGGATCGAGCCAATCTTTTAGAAGGGTACAAGGCGGGGCCAAAAAGTTGGCCGATGGAATAAAGTACAACATCGATGAAGTCTTAGAAGATGGCAAACCGTTTGCTACTTCAAGGAATGCCTACAAATTTATAAATCAATGCGGAGTTATTGTTACGGACAACATCCTGATCACCATTTGAGAATGGAATAAGCCAAAGGAAGATCGAGGAGTTAGTTATGTCGACGAAAGATCGAAAAATTTGCTTTGGGATATGCTCATGTCACATTTCAACCTACCAGAGGGTTTCACATATGGCCAATGGTTGAAAGTCAAGCAGTTTGGTTTTAAGAAGATGGACACACAAATCCAGACCTAGAAGAAAAGATTATACAGCGACTACCTCAAGGCAGAAAGGAAGACTCCAGAATTCATGGGAGCACTGGAGAAGGTAAAAGATCATTGGGACGTATTTGTGAAGTACAAGGAATTAGATGAAGCTAAGGAAAGGTCGAGAAAAAATAAGATAAATGTTGCGAAAAAAGAGTAGCACCATGTTCTGCAGACAGGTGGCTACAAGAGAGGCGTGCCTAAGTGGGAAGCAGCTGAGACCAAGATGCTTGTTGAAGGGGTCATTCCAAAAACAAAGGATTGGCCTGAGAGGTCCAGGAATTGCTTTTATGCGCATGGGGAAAAATTGGACGCAACGACAGGGGAGATTATTGAAAAGGCAGATCTTAAAACAACGTCTGACGCTTTACTTCTAGCAATATAAGATGCTCGAAAGGGGTGATTCCAGCCTAATTGAGAGAACGACGAGCTTACACGCGCACTCGGGAATCCTGAACACGGAGGATGAACACGAGGCAAAGGCATTGTTCCATGGGTTCATGGGTTTTTTGAGTGGAACGACACTTATAGAAGTCGTCTGAGAAAAACGAAGTAGGATGCAGACCGGCTTCAGAAGGTAGAAACGAAGAACACAGACTTGGAATGCATATTACAATGGCAGCAGCAGGTCGACACAATTAGCCAGCAAAGGGCGTCTCTAAGGCAGGATAAAGCAGATCCAACATTGGATTATACCGACCCATCTATGCCGAAAAGAAACATGGGTTTCACGAGGGTCCGGACCGATGATGCACTGCTGGATCGCTACCCCGTGGTTGATATCAAAGAGAGGACAAGTTGTGAGCTACACCAGAAAATGAAGAACATATCCATGAAGGTGGCAGTTGGCTTTGCTTTATCGACTGCACCTGAAGCAACCATCTATGGCAATCCTATTCCAGCTGGCTATGCTCGTGTCGGGGTGGATGAAGTTCTGATGGGATATGAGTCACTAGGGCTTGACATTCCTAGATGTGAAGGGGAGGAGACACTAGTAGAAGTCATACGTGGTGTCATTCTATGGAGAAAGGAATGCATCATGTTTCCAAACTCGACGCCAAGGCCACTGACTCCTCCAAGTAGCAATACACCTCTAAGTCCGCTGCGTTAGCCGACTCCACCCCACCTTGAGAGGGATCCCAGCACAAGTCCTCCATATCAAGAATCGCCTCTTCAGCCGACTCCACCCCCTATGTCCCAGTACGAGGGCCAAAAGCGGAAGAGAGCACCAAAGAAGAAAGCCAACAACGAGCCTCCTGCCAAAAAGAAGTTATCTGTCAATATGACTGATGAGGAAACCAAAGAGGTCGTGACTTCTAAAGTGAAGTCCCATTTTGCACCGAAACCGCCCCCGTCGGCAAAGGAGATAATACTTGCAAAAACTGTAGAGCACTTTGTGGGACTTCTAGAGCGAGCCCCGGCACATGTGGAGAACAGGCAATCATACTATGAACGCTCTATTAAGAAGTCATATCAGGAACAAATGTGGCAGTCAAGACATACAAGTAGTAATAAAAGTGGGAAAACATTTCCCGGCTTGGAGAATAGGCAATGCA
>NC_041393.1:258979589-258991535 GCF_002162155.2 Triticum dicoccoides
ATTACCAATAAGGTAACCGATGGAGTTGAAGACATTGGTATCAGTGTTGATCAACTCATCTAGCTACTAACTATGGACCCATAGGACGTGGTAAACTACCCATGCATCATCCAAGGGCAAGAAGGATGATGTAGAGCCCCCTCCAGATCGAATCCCCCTCCGGCAGAGTGCCGAAAAAGGCCTCTAGATGGGATCTCGTGGTTTTGGAACTTGCAGCAATGTAAAAAGTATTTCGTGGACTCCTTTGTTGGTTTCATGATTTAAAGAATTTATAGTGGTAGATTTAGGTCAAATGGAGCCATGTGGGCCCCACCACCCACCAGGGCACGCCTACCCCCTGGGCGCGCCCTGGTGCCTTGTGGGCCAACGGTTCATCATCCGGTCTTCTCCTGAAGCTTCTAGTGTCTCTTTTGTCTAGAAGAAAATCTCCAAAAAGTTTTGTGGCATTTAGACTTCATTTCGTACTGATATTCTGTGAAACCAAAAACAAGCAAAAAAATAGCACCTAGCACTGGGCACTAATTTAATAGGTTAGTTCCAAAAAATGATGTATAATTTCTTGAAAGTGTATATAAAACATCAAAGATTGATAATATAATAGCATGGAACAATCAAAACTTATAGATACGTTGGAGATGTGTCAAGCATCCCGAAGCTTAATTCATGCTCGTCCTCGAGTAGGTAAATGGTAAAAACAGAATTTTTGATGTGGAATGCTACCTAACATATTCATCATATTTTATTTTCTTTTGTAGCATGGATATTTGGACTTGAATGATTCAAAGCAATAGTCTATAATTTGATATGAAGACATCAACACTCAAGCATACTAACAAGCAACCATGTCTTCCAAAACATCAATGCTAAAGAAAGTTATCCCTAGCCCATTATGCTCAACCATTGATCCATTCATGAAACACACTCAACATTAGCTACATCCAATGCAAAATGGCAATAGTGCTCTCTAGTTGGTGCTTTATAAGAGAAGATGGAGACTCAACATAAAAGTAAAAATTGCATAAAATTAATAGATAGGCCCTTTGCAGAGGGAAGCAGAGATTTCCATAGGTGCCAGAGCTCAAGGCTTAAATTAGAGATAAAAATTATTTTGGGAGGCATTCTTTTCCTATCAACAAAAACGATCGAGAATTCCCAATGCTAGACAAATTATAGGTGGTTCCCAAACAAAAACTAAAGTTTATTTCCTTTCCTCCATTCTTTCACAATCCATGGCTAGCCGTATCCATGGGTGCCTTCCATACCAATATTTTTCAAGGAATTTATTATCAGAATATTTTTTTTCATTTCGGGACTGGCATCCCTATTACCTGCCACACTCTCATGCAATGACAAGCGAATAACACTCATCATGATAATAAAATACCTAGCATGGAAAATATTGGCCACCCCCTGCCGCTTCATGAGCGGTACGGGCACACAGAACGAAAATTCATTGTGAAAAAATTGAGTTGGCACATGCAAATTTACCTGGAACGGCATGGAAATACCGCATATAGGTAGGTAGGCACAACTTCGGGTACACAAGCATCATTCCCGCTTAGTACAAATGAAGGCTAGAAAATAGATTGAGAAGCGACCAACCAAAAAGCAAAAATGGTCATAAGCTTGCACTGAAAATAACTAACACTATATAATGCACCATAAGTAGGATATAACATTGTTGCATAACTATTGACTTTATGTGCATGCATAGGGAATCACAAACCTTAACACCAATATTCGTACTAAATCATAATTACTCACTAACATGACTCACATATTACTATCTCCATATCGCAAAACTATGGCGAGGAATCAAGCCTGTCATATCCAATGATCTATATGAAAGTTTTAATTATGTCCCCCTTGGATATCCATCACTTTGGGATCAAATTCATATCTTGTGCAAATTACCATTGCTATTATCAACTCTCAAAAAGATTGAAGTGAAGCATGAGAGTGCAAATATTTCTTCAAAATTTAACATTTTCAACTAGTAAAATAATATAAGTGAAGCATGAGAGTGTATTTCTTCAAAATATAACCACCACCGTGCTAAAAATATATAAGTGAAGCGTTAGAGCAACTGCCTAGCTCAAAAGATTTAAGTGAAGCACATATAGTATTCTAGCAAATCATGATATGCGTGTGAAGTGTGTTCAGCAAGGATGATTGTGAAAAACTAAAAATCGAACAAAGCAAAGACTCATATAATACACGATTCTCCGAGCAAAACTCATGATATGTGACGAAAATATAGCTCCAAGTAAGATTACCAATAGTTGGCAGAAGAAAGAGGGGATGCCTTCTGGGGCATCCCCAAGCTTAGTTGCTTGTGAGTCCTTGAATATTACCATGGGGTGCCTTGGGCATCCCCAGCTTAGGCTCTTGCCACTCCTTATTCCTTCATCCTTCGTGATCTCACCCAAAACTTGAAAACTTCAATCACACAAAACTCAACAAAACCTCGTGAGATCCGATAGTATCAGAAAGAAAATCACTACTATAAGTACTGTTGCATACTCATTCATATTTTTTTTTGCATTATAACTACTGTATTCTAACTTCTCCATGGCTTATACACACAATACAATCCATAGTTTCATCAAAACAAGCAAAACAATGCATGAAAAGCAGAATCTGTCAAAAATAGAACAGTCTGTAGCAATTTGAACATTGACCATACTTTTGTAACTCCAAAAATTCTAAAAAAAATAGGAAAACATGGGAAATTTGTATATCAATCATGTGTAAGAAAATCAGAATGTTAACACGCTCCAGAAAATTTTAACAATTCTGCTACTAGATGCAAAAGTATTTGTTAATGCACAGAATCAAAGCAAATATCACCCAAATCATTCCAAAGGCTTTGCTTGGCACAAACACTAATTGAAACGCTAAAGCACAATCATAACAGTAGCATAATTGTGTGCTTATTGAAAAATAGAAAATAAACAAAACACTAAAAGATAACTATTGGGTTGCTTCCCAACTAGCGGTATCATTTTATGCTCCTAGCTAGGCATAATGCATAGTTTCAAGCATTGCCATCTTTGGTTTTAGTTCCATAGGTATCCCCCATTATTGACTCATATAGTGGATTAATTCTAGTTCTAGAGAAATGTTCCATACCCTTCTTTAATGAAAACTGAAATTTTATATTCCCTACTTTCATATCAATAACGGCACCAATGGTTCATAGGAACGGTCTACCAAGTATTATGGGACAAGAGGGGTTGCAATCAATGTCCAGTACAATAAAATCAACAAGCACATAGTTCCTATTTGCAAGAATAAGAACATCATTAATTGTATCCAAAGGCTTTTTAATAGTAGAATCCGCCAAGTGTAGATTAAGAGAACATTCATCCATATTGGTTAAACCTAGCACATCACATAGAGATTTTGGAATTGTGAAAAAACTAGCACCCAAATCACATAAAGCTTTGCAGTCATAATTTTTAATCTTGAATTTAATGGTGGGTTCCCATTCATCATATAATTTTCTAGGAATTGAAATCCCTAATTCTAGCTTTTCTTCTAAAGCTTTCATCATTGCTTCTACAATATGTTTAGTAAAAGCCTTATTTTGATCATAAGCATTGGGTGAATTCAGGATTGATTGCAACAAATAAATGCACTCTATCAAAGAACAACTATCACAATTAAAGTATTTGTAATCCAAGAGAGTGGGCACATCGCTAGTTAAGAATTTTACCTCTCCAAACCCAGTTTTAGCAAAAAAAATCATTAAGATTTTCACCCTCTGAATTATGGGGAGGCCTTCTAACTAAATTTGACTCTACTTCAGTCCCATTTTCATCAAGTATTATATTGGTAAACAAGGAACCAATAAATGAAACACCAATCATTTTTGTATCGTCATCACTACTACGAAAGAACCCGTGCGGAAAAGCTTTTTCTAAGAATTCTCCCTTAGCCCTCAACTTAGCGGTTCTTTCTTTACTTTCGTCCATGGAGACATATAAAGCTTTAATTGATCACTAACATAAATATTGCATGGCAAAAATTTAGCTTTAAGATTTTACACATCATGAATAGTTCTATTAATGCTCCTAGACATATCATCAAGCTTACTTAATTTTTCTTCTACGGTAGTGTTGAATTTTTTAGCATTAATAAATTATTTAATATTACTTTCAAGATCAGAGGGTATCCTATTATTATTATTATTATTATTATTATTATTATTATTATTATTATTATTATTATTATTATTATTATTATTATAAGAATTACCATAGGAATTGCCATAATTATTAGAGGAATTCCAGGAAACAACCTAGGATTAAAATTACCTCTATAAGCATTACTACTAAAACTGTTTCGTGGGACAAAATTCACATTTACGGGATCATTATTTTGCTCAATCAAAGTGGACAAAGGCACATCATTAGGATCAATAGGAGCGTTTTTACTAACAGCCAATTTCACAAGTGCATCAACTTTATCACTCAAAGTACTAATTTCTTCAACAAAATTCACTTTTTACTAGTAGGAGCTCATTAAGTATGCCATTGTGAATAATTTGCCATAATGTTACCAAGAAATTTGGCAGCTTCACCCAAAGTAATCTCCATAAAAGTACCACCCGCGTCGGAATCTAAAAGATTTCTACAAACAAAGTTCAATCCCACGTAAAAAATTGTTTACCTACTCGAGCACGAGCAGGAATTAAGCTTGGGGATGCTTCATATGTCTCCAATATATCTATAATTATTGATTGTTCCATGTTATTATATTATCAATCTTGGATGTTTTATATACACTTACAAGGAATTATATATCATTTTTTGGGACTAACCTATTAACTAAGTGCCCAGTGCAAGTTGTTGTTTTTTGCTGCCACGAAACTTTTTGGAGATTTTTTCTGGACAAAAGAGACACTAGAAGCTTCAGGGGAATACCAGACGAGGGAGCGTGGGACCACTACCCACTAGGGAGCACCCTGGGGGGCAGGCCCTCCCTGCTGGGTGGTGGGGCCCATGAGGCTCCATTTGACCTAACGTCGCCTCCATAAATTCTCTAAAATCGTGAAACCAACAGAGGAGTCCACGAAATACTTTTTCCGCTGCCGCAAGTTCCAGAACCACGAGATTCCATCTGGAGGCCTTCTCCGGCACTCTGCCGGAGGGGGATTCGGTCACGGAGGGGGTTCTTCATCATCCTTGCCGCCCTCCGATGATGCGTGAGTAGTTTACAACAGACCTATGGGTCCATAGTTAGTAGCTACATGGCTTCTTCTCTCTTTTTGATCTTCAATACAATGTTCTCCTCGGTGTTCTTGGGGATCTATTTGATGTAATGACTTTTTGCGGTGTGTTTGTTGGGATCTGATGAATTGTGAGTTTATGATCACATCTATCCAAGAATATTATTTGAGTTTTGTCTGAACACTTTTATGCATGATGGTTATAGCCTCGTATTTCTCCTCTGATTTATTGGTTTGGTTTGGCCAACTATATTAATTTATCTTGCCATGGGAAGAGGTGCTTTGTGATGGGTTTGATCTTGTGATGCTCAATCCTAGTGACAGAAAGGGACATGCCATGCATATATCGTTGCTATTAAGGGTAACAAGATGGGATTTATTTCATACATGAGTTTATCTTGTCTACATCATGTCATCTTGCTTAAGACGTTACTCCATTCTTCCATGAACTAGATGCATGCTGGATAGCAGTCGATGTGTGGAGTAATAGTAGTAGATGTTGAATCATTTCAGTCTACTTGTCTCAGACATGATGCCTATAAACATGATCATTGCCTTGGATATTATCGTAATTACTTGCTTTCTATCAATTGCCCAACTGTAATTTGTCTACCCACATGTTGCTATTTTTTTGAGAGAAGCCTCTAGTGAAAACTATGGCCACTGGGTCTATATTATATCATCTATTAAAACCAAAAATATCTTGCTACAATTGTATTTCATTTCATTTATTTTATATTTTTGTCACATCTATCTATCAAAAACTATATCGTTTAATCTTGCTCATAACCGTTGAGGGATTGACAGCCCCTCTACGCGTTGGGTTGCAAGTATTTATTGTTTGTGTGCAGGTGTTGTTTACATAGTGTTGCTTGGTTCTCCTACTGGATTGATAACCTTGGTTTCATAACTGAAGGAAACACTTATCTCTACTGTATTGCATCATCATCTCCTCTTTGAGGAAATCCCAATGCAGCTCACAAGTAGCAGGAGCTGGTAGACAAGGCCATCATCCTTGAAGGCAGGCAGTAGCAGATAGATAGGCGCAAGTGGAAGTATGTCCATGGAAAGTACAGCTCTAGAGCTCAGCAGAAGCCCTGCTACACCCCATACTCAGGAAACACTGGATCGGGAGGACACACTCACCACATCCATGGAGGGCATACTCGTGGAGGACATAACCATGGAGGAAATGGGAACAATTGTCACAATAACAACAACTTCAAGTCTGGAAATGGAGGCAATGGCAACCAGCACCGACCCACTCCGGCTCAGAAGTGTCTGAGTCATATTACCTGTTTCAAGTGAAAAAAGACGGGATATTATGCCACCGATTATTCAGAGGCCAAGTAGGGAAATGGAAACGGCAAAGGCAACGAAAACTCCGTGACCAAGAAGCCTAATCCTTTTCCCCGTGCTCATGTGAACCACATTGATGTGGAGGAGGTTTATGATCAGCCAGAGACTGTGGTTGTAAGTTCTTGTTAAATTCACGTCCAGTATTGGTACTTTTTGATCCTAGTGCATTGCATTCATTCATATCAAGGGTAGTTCTGGAAAAGTACGGGTTACACACTAGAACCCTTAGGAGCCCTCTTCAGGTCAGTTCCCTAGGAGGTGAGATGACGGTAGGCTTAGGTTGTCACTCGAACCTCAGCATCGAAAATCATGAGTTTCCCATAGACCTCATTGTGTTGGAGTCATGGGATTGGGCATAATCCTTGGCATGGACTAGTTGATGAAGTATGAAGGGAACATTGACTGTGCCCGTCAGACAATTTTGCTCACCACTGCGAAGCAGAAGAGGATCAAGTATGTATCCAGCCACACACCAAAGAATACTCAGGTAAACTCCCTCACAGGAGTTTTTCAGGGGGAAGTGCCCGTAGTGCAAGATTTTCCCGATGTATTCCCGGAGGGATTACCAGGAATGCCACGAGACGAAGAGATTGAATTCCTGATTGAGTTATTGCCCGGCACAACCCCAATATCCAAGAGACCTTATTGGATGCCTCCTAACGATTTGGAACAAATCAAGAAGCAGATTAATGAGTTATTGGAGAAAAGATATATTCACCCAAGCTCATCACCTTGGGAAGCCCTAGTTCTCTTGGTAGGGAAGGAGGATAAAACCTTAAGGATGGTTGTGGACTATCATTTATTGAACGAAGTGACCATCAAGAACAAGTACCATCTACCAATGATTAATCATTTGTTTGATCAGCTGGTTGGAGTCAGAGTATTCTCCAAGATAGATCTTCTATTGGGGTATCATCAGTTGAAGATTCGTGAACATGATATACCCAAAACAGCTTTGACCACAAGGTATGGTCTTTTGAGTATCTTGTCATGTCATTCGGATTGACTAATGACCCTGCATATTTTATGAGTATGATGAACAAGGTATGTATGGAATATCTGGACAAGTTTGTCATGGTGTTCATCGATGACATATTGGTTTTCTCCAAGAGGGAGGAAGAACACAAGGAGCACATGCATCTATTTCTGGAGAAACTCTGAGAACATCAGTTATATGCCAAGTTCAGGAAATGTGAATTTTGGTTGTAGGAAGTCAGATTCCTCGGACATGTTATTTCAGGAGAAGGAATAGCAGTCGACCCCACAAAGGTTGAAGCAGTCACTGATGACCCACAAGTATAGGGGATCACAATAGTTTTTGAGGGTAGAGTATTCAACCCAAATTTATTGATTCGACACAGGGGGAGCCAAAAGAATAGTACAAACTAAATATCTGCAGCAAAGTGATAAGTAGCACAGTACTATGGTAATTTGATAGTAGTAGTACCGATAGCAATGGTAACGATAATAGCAGTAGCAATAGTTTTATAGCAGTTGTAATAGTAATGGCAATAGTAACTTAGCAAGAACAATATGTGGAAAACTCATAGGAATTGGATCGGTGATAACGTTGGATAATATTCATCGTATAACAGTCATAACCTAGGGCAACACAGAACTAGCTCCAATTCATCAATATAATGTAGGCATGTATTCTGTAAACATTCATACATGCTTATGGAAAAGAACCTGCATGACATCTTCTGTCCTACCCTCCCGTGGCAGTGGGGTCCATAAGGAAACTAAGGGATATTAAGGCCTCCTTTTAATAGAGAACCGTAACAAAGAACTAAGACATAGTGAATACATAAACTCCTCAAACTATAGTAATCACCGGAAAGAATCCCAATTGTTGTCACCTTGGGGTATGCGGATCATAACACATAGCAGGTGCATATAACTTGCAAGATAGGATCAAGAACACATATATATTGGTGAAAACATAAATGGTTCAAATCCAAAATCATGGCACTCGGGCCCTAGTGACAAGCATTAAGCATAGAAAAGTCATAGCAACATCAATCTCAGAACATAGTGGATACTAGGGATCAAGCCCTAACAAAACTAACTCGATTACATGATGAATCTCATCCAACCCATTACCGTCCAGCAAGCCTACGAAGGAATTACTCACTCCCCGCGGTGAGAATCATGAAATTGGTGATGGAGGATGGTTGATGATGACAAAGACGGAAGATCTCCCTCTCCGGAGCCCCGAACGGACTCATATTTGGCCTCCTGATAAGAACAGGAGGTGGCGGCGGCTTCGTATCATAAAAAGCGATGAAACTTCCTCTCTTATTTTATTCTTTGGAAGTAGGAATTTATAGTATCTATATTAGGGGCAGTGGAGCCACGAGGGCCCCACCACACACAAGGGCGC
This sequence comes from Triticum dicoccoides, assembly GCF_002162155.2. Taxonomy (NCBI): domain Eukaryota; kingdom Viridiplantae; phylum Streptophyta; class Magnoliopsida; order Poales; family Poaceae; genus Triticum; species Triticum dicoccoides. The sequence continues at coordinate 258,988,565 of NC_041393.1, forward strand.
GCCTGGGAGGTAGGTGTGCCCTGGTGCCTTGTGCGCACAGGGTGGCCCCCCTCTAGTGGGTCTTGCTACATCTTGAGCTTGCGTTGGTTTTTCCCTTGAAGAGGAAAGGGTGATGCAGCAAAGTAGAGATAAGTATTTCCCTCGGTTTGAGAACCAAGGTATCAATCCAGTAGGAGACAACACACAAATCACCGAGTACCTGCACAAACAATCAAACAAACTTGCACCCAACGCGATAAAGGGGTTGTCAATCCCTTCACGGTTACTTGCAAAAGTGAGATCTGATAGAGATAGATAAACGATAAAGTAAATATTTTTGGTATTTTTGGTGTATAGATCAGAAAGTAAACGATTGCAAGAATAGAATATCATAAACTAACATTGTAGATCAAATGGTTGTATGATGGAAAATAGACCTGGGGCCATAAGTTTCACTAGAGGCTTCTCTCAAGATAGAAAATAATATGGTGGGTGAAGAAATTACTGTCGAGCAATTGATAGAAAGTGCAAAGTTATGACGATATCTAAGGCAATGATCATGAATATAGGCATCATATTCGTGTCAGGTAGACCGAAACGATTCTGCATCTACTACTATTAGTCCACACATCGACCGCTATCCAGCATGCATCTAGAGTATTAAGTTCATAAAGAAAGGAGCAATGCATTATGTAAGATGACCTGATGTAGATGAACTAACTCAAAAAATATGATGAAAACCCCATCTTTTTATCCTAGATGGCAACAATACAATACGTGCCTTGCTGCCCCTACTGTCACTGGGAAAGGACACTACAAGATTGAACCCAGAGCTAAGCACTTCTCCCATTGCAAGAAAAACCAATCTAGTTGGCCAAACCAAACCGATAGTTCGAAGAGAATTACAAAGATATCAAATCATGCATAAAATAATTCAGAGAAGATTCAAATAATATTCATAGATAAGCTGATCATAAATCCACAATTCATCGGATCTCGAAAAACACACCACAAAAAAGTATTACATCGAATAGATCTCCAAGAACATCAAGGAGAACATGGTAGTGAGAATCGAAGAGAGAGAAGAAGCCATCTAGCTACTAGACTTGGACCCGTAGGTTTGTGGTAAACTACTCACGCTTCATCGGAAGGGCAGTAGAGTTGATGTAGAAGCCCACCATGGTCAAATCCCCCTCCGACAGGATGCCGGAAAAGGCCCCTAGATGGGATCTCACGGGTACAGAAGGTTGCGGTGGCGGAAAACTATTTTCGTGGATGCCCCCAATTGTTTGGGAATATATAGGCGAAAGAATTAGGTCAGGAGGTGCACGAGGGGCCCATAAGGGTGGGAGGCGCGCCCTACCCCCTGGGTGCACCCTCCGTCCTTGTGGCTACCTTGTGGCTCCTCCGACTTCATCTCCATGTCTCCTAGTTGTCTTCTGGTCCAAGAAAAATCATCGCGAAGGTTTCATTCCGTTTGGACTCCGTTTGCTATTCCTTCTCTACGAAACACAAAAACAAGGAAAAAACAGGAACTCGCACTGGGCTCTAGGTTAATAGGTTAGTCCCAAAAATAATATAAAATAGCATATTAATGCATACATAACATCCAAAACATATAATATAATAGCATGGAACAATCAAAAATTATAGATACATTGGAGATGTATCAAGCATCCCCAAGCTAAATTCATGCTCGTCCTCGAGTAGGTAAATGATAAAAATAGAATTTTTGATGTGGAATGCTACCTAACATATTTATCCATGTAATTTTCTTTATTGTGGCATGAATGTTCAGATCCGTAAGATTCAAAACAAAAATTTAACATTGACATAAAAATAATAATACATCAAGCATACTAACAAAGCAATCATGTCTTCTCAAAATAACATGGCCAAAGAAAGCTTATCCCTACAAAATCATATAGTCAGGCTCTGCTCCATCTTCATCACACAAAATATTTAAATCATGCACAACCCCATTGACAAGCCAAGCAATTGTTTCATACTTTTGATGTTCTCAAACTTTTTCAACTTTCATGCAATACATGAGTGTGAGCGATGGATATAGCACTATAGGTTGAATAGAATATGGTGGTCATGGAGAAGACAAAAGGAGGGAGATAGTCTCACATCAACTAAGTGTATCAACGGGCTATGGAGATGCCCATCAATATATATCAATGTGAGTGAGTAGGGATTGCCATGCAACGGATGCACTAGAGCTATAAGTTTATGAAAGCTCAAAAGAAAACTAAGTGGGTGTGCATCCAACTCACATACTCAAGAAGACCTAGGGCAATTTTAGGAAGCCTGTCATTGGAATATACAAGCCAAGTTCTATAATGAAAAATCCCCACTAGTATATGAAAGTGATATTGTAACATCCCAAATTTTCAATTTGGAATGTTATACACTAGATCATCAATGCATATCATTTCTTTGTTTGCTTTTGGTTTGATCCTAGAAATTCTACCCAACTCAAGGACCCTCGGAGAGAGTTGGGAATTTTGTTATTTTCATATTTGAGTTTTCTCGAATTTTGAAAATAGGATCATTTGATTTTATTTATTTTATCTTCAATTATTTCTGTTATAAAAATATGAGAGAGGGAATAAAATGACTTTCCCAAAAATAAAGAAATATTGAGGATTTAATAAAAAAATCAAATAAGTTTTATTTGGGAGTTTTTTCTATTTTATTTGAATTTAGGAAAAATTGCACGTTTTCGGAACTGCATTTTTAGGGCACGGCGAAATTTTGTTTTGGCATTTTTAGATTTTTATTTATTTTTCTAAGATTTTTTTCTTAGTTCGGCGGAACTATTTAAAAAAATTCCGCGCCCGACTGGGCCGAAGGCTCAGCTAGGCCAGGCCGGCCCGTGCCACCGCCGCCTTCCCCGCGCCGCGCCGCTGTCGACCGGACTAGGAGTCCGAGCCGGACTCCTCTGCCCCGCCGCCTTGCCCCCTCCCCCAAGAAGCCACCCCCTCTT
>NC_041393.1:258992209-259022274 GCF_002162155.2 Triticum dicoccoides
TTTCTGCCGCAGCCCCGCCACCCGCGCCGTCCCGCTGGAGCCCCGCCGGAGCCGAGCCAGAGGTAACCGCCGCCGCTGCCATGGTACCATTTTTTTTAAAACCCGATCCGGTTTTTCTTTAGAAACCCTAGATTCGTTTTTTTTATAAATCGGGTTTTTCCGTTTATTTTTTTAGAGAGCGTTCGCCCATTTGTTCCTTTTAATGAACGAGTTCGCTGTTTAGTCTTAGTTAACGAACGTTCGTTCGTTAATCTGTTCGTCAATTTTTCTTTTTCTTGGATTTTCCACGGTTATTTCTGATCGCGGTTTTTGATCCGATTTTCGTTCTAGTATAGCTTTTCGCTCGTTTATCGGAATCAGGCGATTCAAGCGCCTAGAGTTTCGTCTCGAAACCCTCTTTCCGTTTAACCAAATCAAACAAGTTTTTGCTTATGTAAAATTTGACTTAGGTGCAGATTAGTAAACGAAGCTTGTTTCTTTCGCCGTTTGACTTTCGTTGCTTCGTTTGCTTTGATTCTTTTTGCAAACTGGAGTTCTTAAGTTGAACTTTCTGGTTAGTTCTCTTATTCAAGTTTTACCTGTGCATTAGATGAGTACTTATTGTATGCTTGTTTGTTTGCCATAGAGTACCCGGAGTGCGCCGCTTGCTACTTTCAATCTCTAGGTTTCACGGATCATCGGCAAGGCAAGTAACACTTTGATCATACCTCTTTACTACCTAGTTTTATTGCATTAGATCAATCCTCAAAACAATTGCATGATTAGGATCTGATTAATATGTGGGTTTTGAAAAGTAGATGAGGTAGTACCTATTACCTGTTTTATTATCAAACCCTTGGGAGTTACTCTACGTTTGCTTATTATGCCATGCTATGCTAGTAGACGTAGATTGGGTGAGTGTATCCATGACAGATGTGAGATCGTTATTTAATGGTTTATCAAAGGTGGCAACTTTAATACACATCTTGGTGGATTGAGGCACCTGGGTATTCCAGCGATTGCCAGTTTTCTTATGGAACACCACCTAGACTCAAAGGGATCATGAGATTATTCATGCTAGAAACTTCCGTGTGCAGCCACAAGCTACTATGGGCTCTAGCATAGTTGATTAAGTCGTGCGAACTCTTACAGTGCTAGACTAGCAGATGTAGGGGAAAGTAGGTGTAACGGTCTACCCATCATAAGGTGCTAGCGCTTCTGAACTATGTCTCAGTCATCCGTTTCTCAAACACCATGTAGTGCGAGAATCCCAACGGAGGAGATCGAGTCTTGTGGGGAAAAGTGTGCAAACCTCTGCAGAGTGTATAAGGTAATCATGGTTAGCCGTGTCTCCGGTTATGGACATCTTGAGTATCTAGTACTTGGATTATCATGTGAATCTCATCATGTTACTTTAATTAATATTGTTGGGTTCTAATGATGATGCTTAATTGGGATTGAGAGGGTGTCTACACTCTCAATGTTTAACAACCAACATGATAGTTAAATAAAATTTATTCTTTTAGAGTAGGAAAATATTGGCTTTACGCAAAATTGTAACCATAGAGCTTTTCCACCAGCCATATATGCTTGTAGTATAGCCTTATTCTTTCATTACTCTCTATATGTTACATTGCCAGCATATTCCATGTGCTGACCTGTTTTCTGGCTGCAACGTTCATGTTGCAGACTTTTTAGACAACAAGTAAGGTGCCTTTAGGTCGTGGTTCTATACTCAGTGATGCCATTGGAGTTGATGGACTCACTTATCTTCCAAGCCTTCCGTTGTTACCGATATTAGATGGCCTTGAGCCATATTTATTGTAATAAGTTCTCTTTTGAGACATTCGATGTAATAAGTGTGTGATTGTGACTCTGTTATGAATCCTTCAAGTACTGTGCGTGTCAACATTACTGATCTAGGGATGACACTAAAGCATAGAGATCAGACTGTTTGAGGTCTGGTCGCTACAAGATGGTATCAGAGAACACACTGACTGTAGGACATGACCACTAAGCTAAAGCCCTAGATCACTACTCACTCTTCTCATTTCTGACTCCTCATCTTTTCTAATCTTTTAGGATGGCGAATGCAAGGAACAAGTTCACACAACCGGATGAAGATACACCCTTTGGACGACACCTGAAGGAAGTCACTAGATACCTAAACATCGGAGTACCAAGCTTCACCCGAACCTACAACGCCACTTTACCTGAAGAGGAGCGCTGGATGATTCAAGTTCAAGTTCTAGGAAGGATGTTCATGCCCGTCACTGAACCCATAGAATTTTCCTTTGATGCACCAACCTGGAGTTTAGGAAAGAGCATGGCAGCCCACATCACTATGGGACGCATTGGAGAAGTCTACCACAAGGATCTCAAGGATACAATCTACCAGATTTGTGGGCGTCATGATGAGCAATGGGAGATGATCAGCACCAGGAAGGACAGATCAATTGCAACTTTCACCCAGGAGTTAAACCAACACATTCGACGCTAGGAGAACCAGATGTGCGCAAGCATGATAGACTTGAAGAAGGCCATGACCAAGATCATGGAGCTGGAGGAAGAACTCAAGTCTACACACGATGGATATGACGAGGAAATAGCAACGCTTGTGGAGAGGAATGATGATCTGAAGAAGAAGCTAAAAGTGTTCATGGAATTTCCAGCAACTGGAGGAGAAGATGATTGTACTTGTCCAGAGAACTACATCATCATCGACGACACCGACTCGGACCCGTACGATAGCGATGATGACTATGTTGATGAAGCTGGAGCAGATAACATGGAGTCTTCATCGGAGAAGTTTTTCTAGTCGACCACCATAACAGTAGTAGTATTCCCCCATGTATCTAGTATAGTCCGAGCACTTTTGTAACGATAGTTAGACCGTTGTATGCCTTTGTTTGATTGAATGAAGTGATTTTGTTTTCATTTGTCTCATGTGCATATGGGTAGTGTTTTCCCCCTAGACCTCACTCTATTCTAGATTCTCATCTTTTCTAAACCCTCAGATGCCTCTGAGACGTGAAATGGATTTGCTTTCCCACCGGAGCTCACTCAGTTGATCCAGCAGCAGAATGTGTTGATGCAATTTCTAGTCCAGAACCAGAATCAGGGGAACAACAACAACGACGACGACGACAACCCACCACCGCCACCACCTGTTGATCACTTAACCCGTTTTCTTAGGCTGAATCCGCCGGTGTTCTCCAGTAGCACCGAGCCGATTGGTGCAGATGATTGGCTCTGCAAGACAGCAAGGGAGTTGACCACTACAGGATGCACAGATGCGGAGAGGGTGTGTTTTTCCGCACATCAGCTTGAAGGACCCGCAGCATCATGGTGGGAGAATTTCACAGCCACTTATCCTATCGACACTATCACATGGGACCAGTTTCAGCAGGCTTTCCGTATTGACCATGTTTCAGCAGGAGCTATGGCCATGAAGAAGCGTGAGTTTCGCAACTTGCGCCAACGAGGACGGACTGTTGGCCAGTATGTGGATGACTTTAGTAAGTTAGCACGTTATGCCCCAGATGACATTGCTATGGATGCAGCTAAGCAGGAGAAGTTTCTGGAAGGGCTGAATGATGAGCTAAGCATGCAGTTGATGGTAGCAAATTTCAACAACTACTAGGAGTTGGTAGAATGAGCTCTTATGATTGAAGGGAAGCAACAGCAGATTGAAAACCGCAAGAGGAAGTATGGACAAGGGAAGTACAACTCTGGAGCTCAGCAGAAGCCACGTTTTACCCTGAAGTCAGGAGGACATTTTTAGCATACCCATGGAGGAGGTAGCTCACACAATCATAATGGCTCCAAGAAGGGTAACGGGAATGGAGGAAGCAACGAACAAAACCGTACCAACCCGTCAACCCCAGCCAAGAGAGACCTGAGCCAAGTCACTTGCTACAAGTGTCAGAAGACTGGACATTATGCTAATGAATGTCCTGAAGCCCAGAACGGAAATGGAAGCTCAGGGAAGAAGCTGAACTCTTTAAATAGGGGATAGGTGAACCACGTTAACGTGGTGGAGGTTGAAGCTCAGCCAGATGCAGTAATAGGTAAGTTTTTGGTTAAGTCATTTACTGCACTCGTTCTTTTTGATACTGGTGCATCGCATTCATACATATCAAGGGGATTTGTGGATAAGTATAAACTTCCCACCAAAGTTCTTAGAACACCTACGTTAGTAAGCTCACCAGGAGCGGAGTACATGGCCAGTCGAGGATGTTTTCAAGTGCCATTGAGTATAGGTAGGCATGTTTTCCCCTTGGATTTAATCATTTTGGAATCACAAGGTTTGGATGTAATTCTGGGTATGAATTGGCTATTGATGTATGTAGGAAACATCGATTGCGCCAGTAAGTGGATTTTGCTTACCACCCCGGAAGGGAGAAGGATCAAGTATGTATCACGGCATGAGCCGAAGAGGACACAAGTAAATTCCTTATCAGGAGTTGTGCAGGAGGAAGTACCAGTGGTGAAGGATTTCCCTGATGTATTTCTCGAAGAGTTGCCAGGCATGCCACCGGATAGAGACATTGAGTTTTTGATTGAGCTTTTGCCAGGCACAGGGCCAATATCTAAGAGACCATACAGGATGCCTACAAAAGATTTGGAGGAGATTAAGAAGCAGATTAAGGAGTTACCAGATAAAGGCTATATTTGCCCAAGTTCTTCACCTTAGGGATCGCCAGTTCTTCTAGTGGAGAAGAAGGACGGATCGTTGAGGATGGTTGTTGATTATCGAGGATTGAATGCAGTAACAGTCAAGAACAAGTACCCACTGCCGATGATCAATGATCTGTTTGACCGATTTCAAGGAGCTAAGGTATTTTCCAAGATCGATTTGCGATCAGGATACCATCAGTTGAAGATTTGAGAGCAGAATATACCTAAGACGGATTTTACCACAAGGTACGGGTTGTACGAGTATACCGTTGTGTCATCTGGGCTGACTAACGCACCTGCCTATTTCATGAACATGGTGAACAAGGTATTTATGGAGTTTCTGGATAAGTTCGTCGTGGTGTTCATTGATGATATTTTGGTCTACTCGAAGAATGAAGAAGAGCATAAGGAGCATTTGCGTTTGGTACTGGAGAAGCTCAGAGAACATCAGTTATATGCCAAGTTTAGCAAATGCGAGCTTTGGTTGAAGGAAGTTGGATTCCTCGGACATGTTATATCCGGAGAAGGAATAGCAGTAGATCCTACCAAGGTTGTCACTGTGACAAATTGGGTAGCACCAACGACAGTTGGAGAGATCTGGAGTTTTCTTGGACTGGCAGGATACTACCGGAGATTCATTAAGAATTTCTCGAAGATTGTGAAACCCATGATGGAGTTGTTGAAGAAGGATACCAAGTTCAAATGGACTGAGGAATGCGAGGCCAGTTTCCAGGAGTTGAAGAAACGTTTGGTTACATCGCCAGTGTTGATTTTGCCAGATCAGAGCAAGGATTATGAGGTGTATTGTGATGCTTCATGTCGAGGACTTGGAGCAGTGCTTATGCAGGAGGGAAGAGTTGTCTCTTATGCTTCACGATAGCTTAAACCCCATGAGTTGAATTATGCTACACATGATTTGGAGCTAGCAGCCATAGTGCATGCATTGAAGACCTGGAGACATTTTCTCATCGGAAATCATTGTGAAGTGTACACGGATCACAAGAGTTTGAAGTATATTTTCACACAGAAGGAGTTGAATCTCAGGCAAAGGAGATGGTTGGAGCTCATCAAGGATTATGATATGAGATTGCATTATAATCCCGGAAAGGCTAACGTAGTAGCTGACGCGTTGAGCTGTAAGAGCCATGTCAGCACACTCTTGACCGGAGAGTTACCAAGGGAGTTAGCCGAGGATCTTCGCGAGCTATGTTTGGAAATAGTTCCAAGAGGCTTTGTTGCAGCATTAGAGATTCAGTCTACTTTGGTGGATAAGATCAGAGAAGCTCAGAAGACTGACAAGGAGATTTCCTCTATAAAGGAGAATATGAGCAAAGGAAAAGCTAAGGGATTTCGTGAGGATGAGCACGATACCTTATGGTTTGAGGACCGCGTTTATGTGCCTAATGATCCAGAGATCGGGAAGTTGATTCTACAAGAGGCCCATGATTCACCATACTCGATTCACCCAGGAAATACCAAGATGTATTTAGATTTGAAGGATACTTTCTGGTGGACCGAAATGAAGAAGGATATTGTGGAGTATGTAGCAGTATGTGATGTCTATCAGAGAGTAAAGGCAGAACATCAAAAGCCAGCAGGATTGTTACAACCATTGCCAATACCCGAATGGAAGTGGGATAAGTTAGGCATGGATTTTATCACGGGATTGCCCAGGACTCGTTCAGGCTACGACTCGATTTGGGTTGTAGTCGATCGTTTGACCAAGGTAGCTCATTTCATCCCAGTGAAGACCACTTACACCAGTGCTAAGTTGGCAAAGATATACATGACCAGGATTGTATGTCTGCATGGAGTTACGAGGAGCATTGTATCAGATAGAGGAACCCAGTTTACCTCAAAGTTATGGAATCATTTGCACGACACTTTGGGTACCAGGCTAGAGTTCAGTACAACTTTTCACCCGCAGACAGATGGACAGACCGAGAGAGTCAATCAGATTTTGGAGGATATGCTAAGAGATTGTGCGCTAGATTATGGATCTAGTTGGGACGACAATTTGCCATATGCAGAGTTCTCTTACAACAACAATTATCAATCTAGTTCGAAGATGGCCCCTTTTGAAGCCTTGTACGGGAGAAGGTGTAGGACCCCGTTATCGTGGGACGAAGTTGGAGACCGCCAGTTTTTTGGACCGGATTTGATGAAGGAGTCTGAATAGAAGGTGAAGTTGATTCGTGATAGGCTCAAGGTAGCCTAGTCCAAGCAGAAGAGCTATGCAGATTCAAAATGCAAGGAGACAGTTTACAAAGTCGGAGACAGAGTTTATCTTCGAGTATCTCCCCTTCGAGGAGTCAAGCACTTTGGAGTTAAAGGAAAGTTAGCGCCATGTTTTGTGGGACCATACAAAGTTTTGGAACGTATGGGAGAAGTTGCCTACAAGTTGGAGTTGCCCGAAGGATTGTCAGGAGTTCACGATGTGTTCCACGTTTCCCAGTTGAAGAAGTGCCACGCAGAGATGGCTGATATACCGCTGAGAGATACAGTGCCACTGGAAGCGATTCAGTTGGACAGTGATTTGACCTATGAGGAGAAACGAGTTAAGATTCTTGAGTATGCCAGCAGGGTGACCCACAGCAAGGTTATCATGTTTTGCAAAGTTCAGTGGAGCCACCACACCGAGGATGAAGCCACCTGGGAGCGAGAGAAAGATCTGTTGAAGGACCACCCTACCCTATTTTCTAGCCAACTCGAATCTCGAGGGCAAGATTCATCTTAAGGGGGTAGGTTTGTAACATCCCAAATTTTCAATTTGGAATGTTATACACTAGATCATCAATGCATATCATGTTTTTGTTTGCTTTTGGTTTGATCCTAGAAATTCTACTCAACTCAAGGACCTCAAAGAGAGTTCGGAATTTCATTATTTTCATACTTGAGTTTTCTCGAATTTTGAAAATAGGATCATTTGATTTTATTTTTTTATCTTCAATTATTTCTATTATAAAAATATGAGAGAGGGAATAAAATGACTTTCCCAGAAATAAAGAAATATTGAGGATTTAATAAAAAAAAATAAGTTTTATTTTAGAGTTTTGCTATTTTATTTGAATTTAGGAAAAATTGCACGTTTTCAAAACTGCATTTTTAGGGCCAAGAAAATGTTCATCTTGTTCTAAATATTTTATTTAGACGGTGAAAATTTGTTTTGGAATTTTTAGATTTTTATTTATTTTTCTAGGATTTTTTTCTTAGTTTGGCGGAACTATTTTAAAAAAAAATCCCGCGCCAGACTGGGCCGAAGACCCAGCCAGGCCAGGCCGGCCCGCGCCGCCACCGCCTTCCCCATGCCGCGCCGCCGCCGACTGGACTAGGAGTCCGAGCCGGACTCCTCTGCCCTGCCGCCTTGCCCCCTCCCCCAAGCAGTGCCCCCCTCTTAAATACCCCGCCGCCGCCACCCCACCCCGTCACCCACCGCCTCACAGCAGCAGCAGCCGCAACCGCCGCCGCTGTCGCCGAGTCGCCGCAGACGCCAGGAGCTGCCGCCGCCACCACAGCCCTGCCACCGACGCCGTCTCGCCGTCCCGCCGGAGCCCCACCGGAGCCGAGCCGGAGGTAACCTCCGCCGCCGCCGTGGTCCGTTTTTTTTTAAATGATCCGGTTTTTCTTGAGAAACGCTAGATTCATTTTTTTATAAATCGGTTTTTCCGGTTTATTTTTTTAGCGAGCGTTCACCCGTTTGTTCATTTTAATGAACGAGTTCGCCATTTAGTCTCAGTGAATGAACGTTCGTTCGTTAATCTGTTCGTCGGTTTTTCTTTTTCTCGGATTTTCCGCGGTTATTTCTGATCGCATTTCTGATCCGATTTTCATTCTAGTATAGCTTTTCGCTCGTTTATCGGAATCAGGCGATTCAAGCGCCTAGAGTTTTGTCTCGAAACCCTCTTTCCGTTTAACCAACTCAAGCAACTTTTTGCTTTTGTAAAATTTGAATTAGGTCCATATTTGTAAACGAAGCTTGTTTCTTTCGCCGTTTGACTTTCGTTGCTTCATTTGGTTTGATTCTTTTTGCAAACCGGAGTTCTTAAGTTGAACTTTCTGGTTAGTTCTCTTATTCGAGTTTTACCTGTGCATTAGATGAGTACTTATTGTATGCTTTTTTGTTTGTGATAGAGTACCCGGAGTGTGCCGCTTGCTACTTTGAATCTCTAGGTTTCACGGATCATCAGCAAGGCAAGTAACACTTTGATCATACCTCTTTACTACCCAGTTTTATTGCATTAGATCAATCCTCAAAACAATTGCATGATTAGGATCTGATTAATATGTGGGTTTTGAAAAGTAGATGAGGTAGTACATATTGCCTGTTTTATTATCGAACACTTGGGAATTACTCTACGTTTGCTTATTATGCCATGCTATGCTAGTAGACGTGGATTGAGTGAGTGTATCCATGACAGATGTGAGATTGTTATTTAATGGTTTATCTAAGCTGGCAACTTTAATACACATCTGGGTGGATTGAGGCACCTGGGTATTCTAGTGATTGCCTGTTTTCTTATGGACCGCCACCCAGGCTCAAAGGGATCATGAGATTATTCATGCTAGAAACTTCCGTGTGCAGCCACAAGCTACTATGGGCTCGAGCATAGTTGATTAAGTCGTGCGAACTCTTACAGTGGTAGACTAGCAGATGTAGGGGAAAGTAGGTGTAACGGTCTACCCATCGTAAGGTGCTAGCGCTTCTGAAAGACTAGGTCTCGGTCATTCGTTTCACAAACACCATGTAGTGTGAGAATCCCAACGGAGGAGATCGAGTCTTGTGGGGAAAAGTGCGCAAGCCTCTGTAGAGTGTATAAACTAATCATGGTTAGCTATGTCCCCGGTTATGGACATCTTAAGTATCTAGTACTTGGATTATCATGTGAATCTCATCATGTTACTTTAATTAATATTGTTGGGTTTTAATGATGATGCTTAATTGGGATTGAGAGGGTGTCTACACTCTCAATATTTAACAACCACCATGATAGTTAAATAAAATTTATTCTTTTGCAGTAGGGAAAAGTTGGCTTTACGCAAAACTGTAACCATAGAGCTTTTCCACCAGCCATATATGCATGTAGTACAGCCTTATTCTTTCATTACTCTCTATGTGTTAAATTGCCAGCATATTCAATGTGCTAACCCGTTTTCGGGCTGCAATGTTCATGTTCCAGACTTTTCAGACGATGAGTAAGGTGCCTTTAGGTCGTGGTTCTATACTCAGTGATGCCGTTGGAGTTGATGGACTCACTTGTCTTCCAAGCCTTCCGCTGTTATCGATATTAGATGGCCTTGAGCCATATTTATTGTAGTAAGTTCTCTTTTGAGACATTCGATGTAATAAGTGTGTGATTGCTACTCTGTTATAAATCCTTCAAGTACTGTGTGTGTCAGCATTACTGATCCAGGGATGACACTAAAGCACAGAGATCAGACTGTTTGGGGTCTGGTCGCTACAGATATCATAGGAGACTCTCTATCATGAAGATCATGGTGCTACTTTGAAGCACACGTGTGGAAAAAAGGATAGTAACATTGCCCTTCTCTCTTTTTCTCTCATTTATTTTTTTATTTGGGCCTTTCTCATTTTTTGGCCTCTTTTTTTCTCTCTTTTTTTTTATTTTTCATCTGGAGTCTCATCCCGACTTGTGGGGGAATCATAGTCTGCATCATCCTTTCCTCACCGGGACAATGCTCTAATAATAAAGATCATCACACTTTTATTTACTTACAACTCAAGAATTACAAGTCGATACTTAGAACAAAATATGACTCTATATGAATGCCTCCGGCGGTGTATCGATATGTGCAATGAATCAAGAGTGACATGTATGAAAGAATTATGAAAGGTGGCTTTGCCACAACTACGATGTCAACTACATGCTCATGCAAAGCAATATGACAATGATGATGCGTGTCATAATAAACGGAACGGTGGAAAGTTGCATGGCAATATATCTCGAAATGGCTATGGAAATGCCATAATAGGTTGGTGTGGTGATTGTTTTGAGGAAGGTATATGGTGGGTGTATGGTACGAGTGAAAGTTGCACAGCACAAGAGAGGCTAGCAATGGTGAAGAGTGAGAGTGCGTATAATCCATGGACTCGACATTAGTCATAAAGAACTGACATACTTATTGCAAAAATCTATTAGTTATCAAAATGAAGTACTACGCGCATGCTCCTAGGGGGGTAGATTGGTCGGAAAAGACCATCGCTCCCGACCGCCACCCATAAGGAAGACAATAAAAAAAATCATGCTCCGACTTCATCACATAACGGTTCACCATACATGCATGATACGGGAATCACAAACTTTAACACAAGTATTTCTCAAATTCACAATTACTCACTAGTATGACTCTAATATCACCATCTTCATATCTCGAAACAATCATAAGGAATCAAACTTCTCATAGTATTCAATGCACTTTATATGAAAGTTTTTATTATATCCCTCTTGGATGCCTATCATATTAGGACTAAATTTATAATCAAAGCAAATTACCATGCTGTTTAGACACTCTCAAAATAATATAATTGAAGCATGAGAGTTCATCAATTTCTATAAAACAAATTCACCCCCGTGCTCTAAAAAGATATAAGTGAAGCACTAGAGCAATATTGCCTAGCTCAAAATATATAAGTGAAGCACATAGAGTATTCAAATAAATCACGATTCATGTGTGTCCCTCTCAAAAGGTGTGTACAACAAGGATGATTGTGGCAAACTAAAAAGAAAAGACTCAAATCATACAAGATGCTCCAAGCAAAACACATATCATGTGGTGAATAAAAATATAGCCTCAAGTAAAGTTACCGATAGACGAAGATGAAAGAGGGGATGCCTTCCGGGGCATCCCCAAGCTTAGGCTCTTGGTTGTCCTTGAATATTACCTTGGGGTGCCTTGGTCATCCCCAAGCTTAGGGTCTTTCCACCCCTTATTCCATAGTCCATCAAATCCTTACCCAAAACTTGAAAACTTCACAACACAAAACTCAACAGAAAATCTCATAAGCTCCGTCAGTATAAGAAAATATATCGCCACTTTATGGCACTGTTGTGAACTCATTATTTATTTATATGGTGTAATATATACTTTATTACAACTTTTCCATGGTTCATACCCCCCCAATACTACCCATAGATTCATCGAATAGCAAACAACACAAAGAAAACATAATCTGTCAATAACAGAACAGTCTATAGCAATCTGTAACTCTCGAATACTTATGTAACTCCAAAAATTCTGAAAAATTAGGACAACCTTGGATATTTTCTTACCAATCCATAGAAAAAATAATAAGATCAAAATCACGCTGCTGTTAATTATGAAAATTATTTTCCTGGGTGCAAAAGTTTCTGTTTCTCAACAAGATCAAAACAACTATCACCGTAAGCTATCCCAAAGGTCTTACTTGGCACAAACACTAATTAAAACACAAATCCACATATAACGAAAGGCTAAATAAATTATTCAAATAAAAACAGGAGCAAAAAGCAAAGAACAAAATAAAATTGGGTTGCCTCCCAACAAGCGCTATTGTTTAACGCCCTTAGCTAGGCATAAAACACAAATAGATCTAGGTATTGTCATCTTTGGCATGCAATCCATAAGTATCTCTCATAATAGATTCATATGGCAATTTAATTTTCTTTCTAGTAAAGTGTTCCATGCCCTTCATTAATGGAAGTTGAAATCTAATGTTTCCTTCTTTCATGTCAATAATTGCACCAATCGTTCTAAGGAAAGGTCTACCTAGAATAATAGGACATGTAGGATTGCAATATATATCAAGAACAATGAAATCTACGGGCACATAATTCCTATTAGCAACAATAATAACATCATTAATCCTTCCTATAGGTATCTTAATAGTGGAATCCGCAAGATGCAAATTTAAAGAACAATCATCAAATTCACGGAAACCTAACACATCACACAAAGTTTTTGGAACTGTGGAAACAGTAGCACCCAAATCACACAAAGCATGGCAATCATAATCCTTAATCTTGATCTTAATAGTAGGTTCCCACTCATCATAAAGTTTTCTAGGGATAGAAACTTCCAATTCAAGCTTTTCTTCAAAAGATTGCATCGTAGCATCAACGATATGTTTAGTAAAAGCTTTGTTTTGATTATAAGCATGAGGATAATTCAACAAGGATTGCAACAAGGAAATACAATCTATTAAATAAAAATTATCATAATTAAATTCCTTGAAATCCAAAAGAGTGGTTCATTACTACTTAAAGTCTTGACCTCTCCAATCCCACTTTTATCAATTTTTGCATCAAGATCTAACAACTCTGAATCATTGGGACACCTTTTTAACTAAAGTTGACTCACCTCCAGTCCCATATTTATCAAGATTTATATTAGAAAATAAAGATTCAATAGGAGTCACATAAGTAACTTTAAGATCTTCATCATTATTTTCACGAAAACTAGAAGAACACACTTTTTCAAACAAATCTCATTTAGCACACATCTTAGGGGTTCTTTCTTTGCACTCATCAATGGAAATTCTCATGGCTTTGAGAGACTCAATAATATCATTCTTGGGTGGAATAGATCTAAGTTTCAAATAATCAACATCAAGAGAAATTCTATCCACGTTCCTAGCCAAATCATCAATCTTGAGAAATTTTTCTTCAATCAAAGCATTGAAATTCTTTTGCGAACTCATAAATTATTTAACACTATTCTCAAAATTAGAGGGCATCTTATTAAATTTCCATAAGAATTGTTGTAGGAATTACCATAATTATTAGAGGAATTACTAGGAAACGGCCTAGGATTAAAATTACCTCTATATGCATTATTACCAAAATTGTTCCTACCAACAAAATTCACTTCCATAGATTCATTATTATTATCAATCAAAGTAGACAAAGGCATATCATTAGGATCAAAGAATACCCCTTGCTAGCAAATAATTTCATAAGTTCATCCATCTTTCCACTCAAAACATTAATCTCTTCAATCGCATGCACTTTTTTACTAGTGGAAGATCTTTCGGTGTGGCATTGAGAATAATTAACCATAATATTGTCTAATAGTTTAGTAGCTTATTCTAAAGTAATTTCCATAGAAGTGCCTCCCGTGGCTGAGTAGGAAAGATTTCTAGAAGAAAAATTCAATTCGGCATAAAAAATTTGTATAATCATCCACAAATTCAAACCATGTGTAGGGAAATTTCGTATCATAAATTTCATCTTCTCCCAAGATTGTGCAACATTCTCATGATCAAGTTGTTTAAATTTCATAATATTGTTCCTAAGGGAGATGATCTTAGCGGGAGAAAAATACTTAGAGATAAAAGCATCTTTAGACTTGTTCCATGAATCAATACTATTTTTAGGCAAAGATGAAAACCAAATTTTAGCACGATCTCTAAGTGAAAACGGAAATAGCTTCAATTTAACAATATCATTATCCACGTCTTTCTTCCTTTGCATATCACACAAATCAACGAAATTGTTTAGATGGGATATGGCATCTTCACTAGGAAGGCCAGTAAATTGATCTTTCATAACAAGATTCAACAGAACGGCATTAATTTCACAAGATTCTGCACTAGTGATGGGAGCAATCGGAGTGCTAATAAAATCATTGTTATTGGTATTGGAAAAGTCACACAATTTGGTATTCTCTTGAGCCATCGTGACAAAGCAAGCAATCCAACACACAAGCATACAAAAAGCAAGCGAATAAGACGAACGGAAGAGGGGCGAAGAGAAGGAAAATCTTTGAAAATCGTTTTAGAAGTGGGGGAGAGGAAAACGAGAGGCAAATGGCGAATAATGTAATGCAAGAGATGAGAGTTTATGATGGGTACTTGGTATGTCTTGACTTGGCGTAGATCTCCCCAGCAATGGTGCTAGAAATTGGCAAGTTGATGGGAGACAAATCTTGACTTGACTTGGCGTAAATCTCCCCGGCAACGGCGCTAGAAATTCTTGCTGCTACTTCTTGAGCTTGTGATGGTTTTTCCCTTGAAGAGGAAAGGGTGATGCAGCAATGTAGAGATAAGTATTTCCCTCAATTTGAGAACCAAGGTATCAATCAGTAGGAGACAACGCACAAATCACCGAATACCTGCACAAACAATCAAACAAACTTGCATCCAACGTGATAAAGGGGTTGTCAATCCCTTCATGGTTACTTGCAAAAGTGAGATCTAGTAGATATAGATAAACGATAAAGTAAATCTTTTTGGTATTTTTGGTTTATAGATCGGAAAGAAAAAGATTACAAGAATAGTAGATCGGAATCTAATATTGTAGATCAAAAACTTGTATGATGGAAAATAGACCCGGGGGCCATAAGTTTCACTAGAGGCTTCTCTGAAGATAGAAAATAATACGATGGGTGAACAAATTACTGCCGAGCAATTGATAGAAAAGCGGAAAGTTATGACGATATCTAAGGCAATGATCATGAATATAGGCATCACGTCCATGTCAAGTAGACCAAAATAATTCTGCATCTACTATTATTACTCCACACATCGACCGCTATCCAGTGTGCTTCTAGAGTATTAAGTTCATAAAGAACAGAGTAATGCATTAAGTAAGATGACATTATGTAGAGGAATTAACTCAAGCAATATGATGAAAAACCCATCTTTTTATCCTTGATGGCAACAATACAATATGTGCCTTTTTGCCCCTACTGTCACTGGGAAAGGACACCGCAAGATTGAAGCCAAAGCTAAGTACTTCTCCCATTGCAAGAAAAACCAACCTAGTTGGCCAAACCAAACCAATAGTTCGAAGAGAATTACAAAGATATCAAATCATGCATAAAAGAATTCAGAGAAGATTCAAATAATATTCATAGATAAGCTGATCATAAATCCACAATTCATTGGATCTCGGCAAACACACCGCAAAAATGTATTACATTGAATAGATCTCCAAGAACATCGAGGAGAACATGGTATTGAGAATCAAAGAGAGAGAAGAAGTCATCTAGCTACTAGCTATGGACCCATAGGTCTGTGGTAAACTACTCACGCTTCATTGGAAGGGCAATAGAGTTGATGTAGAAGCCCTCCGTGGTCGAATCCCCCTCTGGCAGGACGCCTACTACTAGGGAAATGCTTATAGGCAGGACTTTAGTAGTTGCGTTGGAAAAAAGCAACCGCTGCTGCTACTTAGTAGTAGCGATGTTCCTGGACAGCGCTACTACTAACACCTTAGCAGTAGCGATGGAGAACAAAAATGAGCTACTACTATGTGGGACCAGATGATGCCATTTACGGTAGCTGTAGTAGCAGTGTTGTCCAAAATCCAGCACTACTACTAACAGTTTAGTAGTAGCGCTTTATTTTGTAGCACCGCTACTGCTAATGGGCCCCACTTAGTAGTAGCGCTTGCCCAGGACAAGCGCTACTACTAATATCATAGCATCAACGCTTTCTCGGATGTAGCGCTATTGTTAGTTGCGGCTGGTGCCACCTTTTCACCCACCCCTCCCCCTCCTCCCCCACTTTGGCCTCTCTCCCCCTCCTTTCCCCTCTCCCCTCTCCACCATTGTTGCCCTTCTTCTCTCTTCCTCCTACCTCTCTTCTCTCCTCATTGATGTCCCCCTCCACCATACTTTCCATAAATGGCCTCTCATCTCTCTCTTCCTCCTAGCTACCTCTCTTCTCTCCTCATCAATGCCCCCCTCCACCATAACTCCCTCTCCATTAGTTAGCTAGAGTGATCATCTCTTCTCCACAACAACTAGATCTAGTTAGCTATTTAGCCATCCACACATTCGATCCGTATAGGTAGCGAAAGGCCTCATCATCTGACTGTGCTCTCTCGATTCGGTCTCTCTCGGGATATATATATATGTGTGTGTGTGTGTATGAGAGAGAGAGAGAGAGAGTAAAAAGTTGTTCATTTCAAGAATGAGAATATGTGTGTGAATGAGAATATGTGTGTTTGGGATATGGAGAGATTTGTGCGAGTGACATGCCCCTGAGTTGCTTATGTTTTGCTGAAATGTCGATTTATTTCCGCTTCGGTGAATTTCGAGCAAACTCGATATGTCCTATTTTTAGGCAAGGTCCTTCCAAAATTTTATATGACTTTGAAGCATGCATGCATTTTGTTTATAACCCTTTTGCTTGTTATACCATATAGTCGGTCATGAAGGTTAGTGGATGGATCGTGGAGCGATACATGCAATCTGCGGTGATGGACATGTATGCAAATAATCGGACTAGGATTAGATGTCTATGTGCAAGATGCAAAGAAGGAGTCCTTTTGGACCCTTTTGATGGTGGAACCTTGAAGGTGCACCTGCTAATGAATGGTTTCATGGATGGCTATACTCAGTGGATAAGTGAAGAAGATGATCATGATGATGAGGACATCCACATGGCAGGGAATAACGACATGGGGCTAGACGAAGAGATGACTGATTGACACGAAGACGATGGCGGCGGACATGGCGGCGGGGAAGAGTCCGAAAATGACGGCGGCGGAGAAGATTCCAGACACAGCACCGAAAAAGAGTCTAGACATGGCAGAGAACAGGCAGCGGTCACATCATAGTCTTCGACGCTACTAAGTACAGGCGTGAAGGACCCTCATGTTCGAGACCTCCTTCGCAAGAGTATGACTAGTGAGAGAGATGCTTCTAGAGAGGAGGCCAAGCTGGCGCAACTTCAACTAGACTCGAAGACTCCATTGTATGACGGTTGCGATCCCAAGGTGATCTGTTTGAATTTCATGGTCGAACTTCTAAAGACGAAGCCCAAAAACGAATGGACAGACAAAAGCCTGGATGAGCATTTGAAGTATCTACATAATAAAGTTCTTCCCGCGGGGAACATGTGTCCTACTAGTGTCGACGAGGCCAATAAAATCATTTTCCCTTTTGATTTCCCGCACATTAGGTACCACGCATGCATCAACGATTGCATCATTCATCGGGGGGGGCACGTGGAAAAAACTAGCTGTCCAGTGTGCAATGCTTCTCGATACAAGAAGGTGGGAAAGAAAGCTCCTCAGAAAGTTGTATGGTACTTTCCAATCACTCCTCATCTGCAGTGGTATTTCGTAGATCCTAAGGAAGCAAAGCTCATGCGCTGGCACACGGAGAGGAAGAAGCCCGACGATGGAGATGATCCTAAGCTGAGACACCTCATAGATGGTAGCCAGTGGAGAGCATTCAACGCTGTATATGAATTTGCTACAGAAGATCTAAGGAACATCGTGCTTGGTGCGAGTACTGATGGCATGAATCTGTTTGGAAACCAAAACACCAACCATAGCACATGGCCCGTCTTTGTATGGATGTACAACCTCCCCCCATGGAAGTGCGTGAATACAAAGTACATACACATGAGCATGCTGATTCAAGGGCCAAAACAACCGAGAAATAATATTAACCTATATATGGGGCTTCTACAAGAGGAACTAGACATTATGGAAAACACCGGCATGGACATGGGACGCCAACAAAGGAGAGTATTTCCATATGAGAGTCGCGCTGATGACGATGGTGCATGACTATCTCGGTTACGGGTACACCTCAGGCCAGGTGTGCCACAGATACTGCGGATGCACGAGGTGCATGTATGATACAGCATCTCAACAGCTTACATCAACGAAAGATGGCGGGTTCAGGAAAATCGTGTACATGGGGCATCGTAGATGGCTCGAGAAGGATGACCCGTGGAGAAAGCATGGAGATCTATTCAATGGGTTGGCTAAGCATCAAGGACCTCCACGTAAGAGGAGCGGCGCCGAAATTGACGAGCTATTGAGAAACTGGGAACAGTGCCCCGCACCGGGAAAGATGAAAAAGGCGCCGGAGCCGCTGCTGAAGGTATGGAAAACGAGGTCTGTTTTCTGGGATTTGGAGTACTGGCCCAATTACGACATGCCTCATTGCCTTCATCAAATGCATATCACGAAGAATGTCCGTGAGAGCTTGCTTGGCACACTGATGAACATGCTATAGAAGACAAAGGATGGGCCAAAGGCAAGGAAAGACATGGAAGATTTGAAGACCATGAAAGATCTCCACCATAAGAAGTCGATGGAGGAGACAGAGACGTAGATGGAGGAGGGGAAAGGGGCAGAAAAGTCAACAAGAAGGAGGAGAAGTATTGCCCCCTTCTTGCTTCACCTTAAGTGTGAAGGAGATCGATCAATTCATCAAGTGACTTGTGGGAATCAAAGTCAGTTCTGGTTACTATGGGAAGATAAGCAGATTTCTAGACCCCAAGAAGAAAAGGTTCAGCGGGATGAAGTCTCATGACTGTCACGTGATGATGACGCAGTTACTCCCGGTTGCCATTAGAGGGATAATGGAGAAGCACATCCATGACATGCTTACTGGTCTCTGCAACTTCTTCGACATTATCTCTCGAAAGTCCATAAGTGTGAAGCAGCTCTGAAGGCTACAGGAAGAGATCGTTGTCCTACTGTGTGAGCTTGAGTACTTCCCGCCTGCATTCTTTGACTTCATGGTGCATCTATGTGTCCACATCGTGGACGACATCATCGACCTCGGGCCGACATTCCTTCACAGCATGATGCCGTTCGAGAAGATGAATGGGTTCATCAAAGGATTTGTTCGTAACATGTCTCGTCCCGATGGGAGCATCATCCAGGGGTATCTGACGCATGAGTGCATCTCCTTTGCGAGAATTATATAGGCGTTGGTCGTCGGAGACCCTGTTGTTGGTTTGCCCGTCAAGAAGCATGATGGGAAGCTCGAAGGAGATGGTCACAACAATGGCTGGAGGGAATTGCACGTGGACTACTCGGATCGATGGAACGACTTTGACAAGGCTAACTTAGTAGTGCTACAACACCTAGATGTGGTAGATGATTACGTGGCACCGCACAAAGAAAGCATTGGAAAGAAGTACCGTGATAAGGGGATGCTCAAGACGGATGACGAAGTTACTATAGAGCACAACTCCACTTTCTTACGTTGGTTCAAAGAGCAAGTTCTTGAAAATCCTCCGGAAGAGGGCAGTTCGGATGGATTGCTCATACACGCCTTAGCACATGGCCCCGCACCCAAGCTCGCGACCTATCAGTCATCAGATATCAACGGGTACACATTCTACACGGAGGCCAAAGACATGGACAGTGATTACCAGAACTCCGGGGTGATAATTGAATGCGTGACCGACGCCAACGGCACAACTGAAAGATTCTACGGAAGGGTCGAAGAGATCTGGGAACTTGACTATGCTAGAATGCACGATGCGACGATGTTCCGTGTCAGATGGGCCAAGGACATCGTAAGACAAAACAAGCATTTCACTACCATGTCTATACCGGACGCGAAGAGCACTCTCGTGAACTTTAATGTCATCGCCAAAAATGAGCCATGGGTACACGCTAAGCACGTGACTCAATGCTTCTTCATAACTGACCCGGCCATTCCCAGCCGTGTTGTCGTGAGGGGATCCAAAAGGAGCATCGTCGGAATGAATGGAGTCTCCAACAAGGAAGAATACGACCAATACGGCAACCCGATGAAGCATGCATGAAAAGAAGAATCAATACTACATTACCTAAGAAATATCATACTCCATGGTTCCGGAAAAGTCACAACGAGGGGCTCAATTATTCGGCAACGAACAAGAAAGGGAAGAAGCTCAATGTGAAACATCGTCGACGCAACTGAGAAACCATCATTTATATATATATGTATCTATTTTGTATATGCACTTAAGTAACCATTATTAGTCAAATGATGTAATCTTATCCCCCTTCAATTACGTGCATATATGGTTCTGGTGATATTCGCGCAGTGTGGGAGGGAGACGCCGCCGTCGGGAGAAAAACAAAAAAACAAAAGGGAAAAAGCAATACAAATGAAAAAGGAAAGTAAACAAAAAAGAAAAGCAGAATAATAAAAAGAAAAGAAAACTAAAAACTAGAAAATGAAAATAATATAAAAGAAAAGAAAACATAGTAGTAGCGATGGCTTATGACCCAGCGCTATAGCTAATGTAGTTATGGCGTTGGAACCTAACCCAGCGCTACTACTATCTGTAATTTAGAATTAAAAAAACTATAAACTAAAACAGTTAGCAGTAGCGCTTGGTTACTTAAAGTGCAACTATCCCTAGGTGGTTTTGGTAATTCATAACAACATATAGCTCATTGAGCTAATGCTATTCCAAGACAAATATTTCAGGAAAGCTCAATGAATGGCATGGCATGGATGATGAAAGTGGATACCTCAAAATATTAAGGACAAAGGATTGGCTCAAGCTCAAAAGCTCAAGACTCTACATTTTACATTTTAGTGATCCAAGATCACATTGAGTCTATAGGAAAAGCCAATACTATCAAGGAGGGATGAGGTGTTGCTTAATGAGCCTCTTGCTTCAAGTGCTTAGTGATATTCTCAAAAAACCCTCAACTACTTTCTCACATCCACATATGACCTAAACCCAAAGTCAAAATCGATCCTACCGATTCTTTCTATCCGGCGCCACCGAGTTCAAATGTCATAGCCACTGCCACAAACCCTAGGCAAATCGGTCTCACTGATAGGGATCTCGGTCTCACCGAGATGGGATTGTAATCTCTCTGTTTCCCTTCGTAATGTTTTGGTCTAACCGAAGTGAGCGATCGGTCCCACCGAGACTGCAATGTAAACTCTCTGTTTCCCTTTCATAGCATTTCGGTCACACCGAAAAGAGCGAATCGGTCCCACCGAGTTTACCTGACCAACTCTCTGGTTAGCTAATTACCAAAATCGGTCTCACCGAGTTTGTGTAATCGGTCTCACCGAGATTACGTTATGCCCTAACCCTAACCATATCGGTCCTACCGAGTTGCATGTCGGTCCCACCGAAATCACTAACGGTCACTAGGTTTACTGAATCGGTCCGACCGAGTTTGTTGATTCGGTCCCACCGAGATTGGTAAATTGTGTGTAAAGGTTAGATTTTGTGTGGAGGCTATATATACCCTCCACCTCCTCTGCATTTGTGGAGAGAGCCTCAGAACAAACCTACACTTCCAACTTACCAGTTCTGAGAGAGAACCACGTACTGATGTGTTGAGGCCAAGATATTCCATTCCTACCATACGAATCTTGATCTCTAGCCTTCCCCAAGTTGCTTTCCACTCAAATCTTCTTTCCACCAGATCCAAATCCTATGAGAGAGAGCTGAGTGTTGGGCAGACTATCATTTGAAGCATAAGAGCAAGGAGTTCATCATCAATGCACCATTTGTTACTTCTTGGAGAGTGGTGTCTCCTAGATTGGCTAGGTGTCACTTGGGAGCCTCCGACAAGATTGTGGAGTTGAACCAAGGAGTTTGTAAGGGCAAGGAGATCGCCTACTTCGTGAAGATCTACCGCTAGTGAGGCAAGTCCTTCGTGGGCGACGGCCATGGTGGGATAGACAAGGTTGCTTCTTCATGGACCCTTCGTGGGTGGAGCCCTCCATGGACTCACGCAACCATTACCCTTCGTGGGTTGAAGTCTCCATCAACGTGGATGTACGATAGCACCACCTATCGGAACCACGACAAAAACATCTGTGTCTCCAATTGCGTTTGAATCCTCCAAACCCCTCCCTTTACATTCTTGCAAGTTGCATGCTTTAATTTCCGTTGCTCATATACTCTTTGCATGCTTGCTTGAATTGTGTGAAGATTGCTTGACTTGTGCAAAGATAGCTAAAATCTGCCAAAGTCTAAAATTGGGAAAAGGTTAAGTTTTTAATTGGTCAAGTAGTCTAATCACCCCCCCCCCCCTCTAGACATACTTCAAGGTCCTACAAGTGGTATCAGATCTTTGGTCTCCATTTTCTTTGATTTCCATATCTTTTGGTGGTCATAGCCTTGGTTTCACAACCTAGGAGAGTATGGCGTCTAGCGAGGGAAATTATCACCGTAGAGGTCCTTACTTTGATGGCACTAATTTTGCTAGTTGGAAGCATAAGATGAAAATGCATATTCTCGGACATAACCCCGTCGTTTGGGCTATTGTGTGTATTGGCTTGCAAGGTGAATTCTTGGATGGGAGAGAGCCGAACCGTGAAGCTAGTGCGGATGAATTGAAGATGCTGCAATACAATGCTCAAGCTTGTGATATCCTCTTCAATGGCTTGTGCCCCGAAGAATTCAAAAAAATCAGCCGTCTTGAGAATGCAAAGGAAATTTGGGATACTTTGATTGATATGCATGAAGGTACCGACTCCGTCAAGGAATCCAAGTGGATGTGCTCCAAAGTCAGCTTGACAAGTTCAAAATGAATGAAGCTGAAGGTGTCGCTGAAATGTACTCTAGGCTTGCTCTTATCAAAAATGAGATTGCCGGCTTAGGAAGTGAAGAGATGACTGACAGATTCATCATCAAGAAGATCCTAAGAGCATTGGATGGAAAGTATGATATCATGTGCACATTGATCCAAATGATGCCAAATTACAAAGATCTCAAGCCAACGGAAGTCATTGGAAGAATTGTTGCTCATGAGATGTCACTCAAGGATAAGGAGGAACTTCACAACAAGTCAAGTGGTGCTTACAAAGCCTCATGTGAAGCCCCCACATCATCAAGTGAGAAACAAACGTTCAATGGAGAATTGAGCTTAATGGTGAAGAACTTCAACAAATTCTACAAGAGTAGAAGCAAAGAAAGAAGATCTAAGTCAAGGTCCTACAATGAAAAAAGATCTTCTAGTTGAGAGCAAAATTGCTACAATTGTGGGATACCCAGACACTATTCCAATGAGTGTACGGCACCCTACAAAAGAAGAGAAGATTCTCCAAAAAGAAGAAGTAGAAGAGAAGAATCACCACCAAGAGAGAGAAGGAGTAGAGATGATCGTTATGAACGAAGACCCTCACGGAGAAGCAAGGATTTGGAAAGGAAGGACAAGTCATCAAAGAGCTACACAAAACCAAGACATCAAGCTCATGTTGGTGAATGGGTATCCGGCTCCGACTCCGACAATCACTCTGAGAGAAGCTATCACTCCGACTCCGAATATACTCAAGATGAAGGTGTTGCCGGTCTAGCACTTGTGTCAACCAACTCCTACGACATATTTGATTCACCAAATGAAGGAATTGGAAGATGATTCATGGCCAAAGGTCCTAAGGTAACACACCCCGAGTATGTTGATTTTAATAGTGATGAAGATGACTTGTTAGGTGATGACGATTTACTTATTGACAACTCTAGTAATGAATACTATGATGAAACGTCAATTAATCATGCTAATCAAGATAAAACGAATGACAATGATAAGGAGAAGATTGAGCTTCTAACTAAAGAACTAAACACTCTTAAGTTAGCTCATGAAACTATCTTCGAAGATCATCGAGAACTTTTAAGGGCTCATGAGAAGTTACGCTTTCAAAAGCTCAATCTTGAGCAAGAGCATGAGTTCTTAAAGGCAATCAATGATGATCTCCATAAGAAAAGTTCTTCTTACATTGCCAAGCATTTACTCCTATCTACTTACATGCCTCAAGTAAAGTCTAGTAACAAGAACAAGAAAGATTCTTCCTCTAGTAGTAACAATAATAATGCTAAATCCAATATTGTTGCTTCTAGTAGTTCTCTTGATTCCACTAATGATTCTCTTAGCCAAGTTACACTTGAGCAAGAAAATAGCTTATTGAAGGGAATTATAGAGAAAGGTGTATACAAGAGCCTTGCCGGGAGTAAGCAATTCGAGGAAATTGTACGCAAGCAAGGAAGGCACCGGAAGAATCAAGGTGTTGGTTTTGAACGAAACTTCAATGCCAATGGAGTTGAGTGGGAAGAAGATCAATACCCCAAGACGAATTTTGTTCCTCAACAAGAGAAGTATGATCCTACTTCCTTCAAGGGAACACAAGCACAAGATGATCTTCCACCACAAGACCACAAGAACAAAGGCAAGGACAAGCTTCAAGAGGAGATTGATGCATTTGAAGAAGCACCTAAGGCCTTGGTCAAGTGGGTTCCCAAGACTACGTCAAGTTCTACTTCATCAAGTACAACTACAACTCCAAGGATTCCCATCAAGATGATGTGGATCCCGAAGAAGAAGAACTAGAGTGTTCTTTAGGGTGACTCCGCCAACATTCTTCACTCATATCATTATGGCAAGGACAAGTGCAATCAACTTCCATATCTTGCACTAGTTCAAGGAGTCACAAACCCTCATGTTGGTAAGGCAAGGGACAAGGTAACCTAATGTTTTCATGGACATCATCTTGTGTGTGCATCACTCTATGTCTATGGATATTTTTGTTTGTTCCTTGTGGGACTAACCCATGTAGGTATTGAAAGTGCAACTCACTCCAAAGGATTGCTCCAAATGATCTACATCAACATTGAGCATCCACATCTTCAACACCTACATGAAGTCATCATCGACAAAACCCAAGGTTAGTTCATCCCTCTAAGGGGGGATCTCACATCTAGGGGAGCTTAACTCTAAGAATTGAGTCAAAGCAACTCTAATGATGTGAACACATCAATGCATTATGTAAAAGTGGTAACCCCACTTAAGCTTAAACGATGAGTATGACATATGATCAAATGTTCTCATTTGACTCCTAAGTCAATATACTCATATATAGATGACCTAGTCATCGCCAATTGTTTGAGAGATGCTAGAATTGGTTGTGCATGCTTTGCCACATATTTCATTTGCCATTTTATTGTGTGAGCATGTTGGTTGCATATTTTACTCATTCGAGGACATCCACTTGTTGTTTTGATTGATTGGTTTCTTTTTCTTTGGCCAAGTGGATGGACAAGAATGCCTAAGAACCTTCTCTAGCTATCTATGCTTTTCTCGTCTCAAACTCTATTCATGCTACATCACAAAATTTGATCAAGTCAGATTCGAACCACTTTGTGTAAGGAGCACTCGGAGTCCCCGATTCGTCATAGACTTAAACTTCCAAAACTTCTTTATGCGTTTCGGTATGACCGATTCTTCCATTTCGGTCATACCGAGATCACTAAGTCGATCTAGGTTTTCAATCTCGGTGCAACCGATTGGAACTTTTCAGTCACACCGAGTTGCTGTAACTGTCAACAGTTATGCATCTCGGTGCCACCGAGTCGTTCCGCTCAGTCACACCGACAGGGTCGGGCTATATATTCACACGGGCAAAAATTTGGAAAACTTTCTCCAAACCACTTCGCCCGCGCATAGCACGCGCTGCCTTCTAGGTCTCCGGATCATCGACTTCGTTGCCAGCCGCCTCCTGTCGCTGGTCTCCGCCGCCGTCAACGTTTTTCATCTCCGTCATTGCCGCCATAGCGAGTTCATCGCCGAACTAGGGTATGAACTCGATCACACTGCTATCCTCGTCTGATTCTTAGCACATTGTGTTCATTATGATTCTTGCCACGATTGAAACACCTCTATCCAGTCAAAACAATCCTTAGAATAGATGCGATTTGAAAATTTAGGGTTAGGTTTCCGCCGAAACCATCTCGGACCCACCGAGTTGAAAAACTCGGTCCCACCGATTTGGCTAATGCCATTGCACTAGTAACTCTCGGTCTGACCGAGAATTGCGAATCGGTGTGACCGATTTTAGAACTTTGTGAAACCCTAGCAGTCTCGGTGCCACCGAACTGTGACTCGATCTGACCGAGTTCACTAGTTTAGGTTCCAAAACTGCTTCGGTATCACCGAGTTTGAAAATCGGTTGATCCGAAATGCTTTCTGTGGAAAATTAAAACTAAGTTTTTGAATCATTCTTTTGCCAAAATCTCTGCATTTTGTGATGCTCATCCACTCTTATCTCATCTATAACTATTCACAGGGTCAGCAGTTAGTGTTTGCAACATGTTAGACCAAAGTGATAGTCAGAACCACTACTGCCAAAGTTCTTGGCAATCCCTCTATGAGGAGAGACTCTCAGGAGGAGGATGAAGAGGTTGCTGCACCAGCACCCAAGGCAGAAAAGCTGATGGGTGATGCTATAAGGTCAGGGGTTGCATCATCAAAGCCCAAAGAAGCACCCAAAGCTGCCTCCAAGCCCAAGAATGCACCTAAGAGGAATGCCAGGAGTATACCAGCTGCTGAGAAGAACAAGGCCCCAGTGCCTGAAGTTGCTGCTGAGGAAGATGATGAAGAACATTATCTTGGAGTGTATGACATCTTCAGTGCATGTGGAGTTGCAGACTTTGTTGGGCAAAAGCTCACAAACTGGAATGATGAGCTCATTATGCAATTCTACTCCACAGCACATTTCTATCCAGATGGCAGGATAGTTTGGATCTCTGAAGGTACGAGATACCAATCAACTATTGAGGAATGGGCCAATCTGATCAATGCCCCAAAGGAGAGTGAAGATGACTTGGACGTTTATGCCAAGAAAAAGATGGATCACAATTCTATGTCACATATGTACAAGGAGATCCCAGACGAAGCTCTTGAGACTTTCAAGTTTGGGTCAGCCCATTTTCTTCTGTCAGGGCTGCCAACGATCAACTGGATCCTAAGGCACACTCTTTTTCCCAAGTCAGGTGACCACAACATGATCAGAGGGCATGCAATTAATTTGCTACACATATTTGATGTGCCACAGAAATTCAAGGTCATGAGCCTCATGGTTAAGACTATCAAGATGATAGCAGCAGACCAAAAGAGAAGTTGTGGATATGCCCCACAAATTCAGGAGTTGATTAACTCAAAGATGGGCACAGGAAAATATCTGTTGGATAAGGAACACTTTGTTCTCTATCCAGACTTTGAGGACAATCAAGTTGTGATGAATGAGAATGAACCATCATCAGTTCAAACTCGAGAGAAGAAGGAGAAAGCAAAGAAAGAGAAGGCTGCCAAGATGCCAACTCAAGAGGAGGCATCTGAGTACTTTTTGAAGAACAAGCAGGACCAGCTTGGTTACTTGATAGCATCAACTCTGAGGATTGAGAAAGGGTTGGCCACCCTAACTCAAAACCAGGAGAGCCTGGAAAAAATCATGGAACAAAAATTCTATGATTTAGATGTCAAAGTAACTAAGATTCAGTCAGTTGTGGAGCAGCTACAGGATGACATCAAGGAGAGGAAGGGCAGGACAACTACTGATGCATTTTCCAGAGTGCCTCGAGCTCAGAGATCAGCTGAAGAGCCAGTAACAGACACCAGAGTCACTTCATCTACACCAGCTACAGCTCCAGTGCAACCATCTCCAGCACCAACTCATTCAGCTCCATCCACATCAACTGAAGTCTTTGTCCAAGGATCCATCTCTACACCACCAACTGAAGACCAAGCCTGAGAGACGATATAGTACTATGCATTTTCTAGGAACTTTTTGGTAACTTGTTGCCAGGGGGGGAATGTATAGATCATAGGCTTCGAGAGAGAGAGAGTTTGCTTTTGTTCTCTCTTGTCTTCTTGGTTGGACTTTGTCTGCTTTTGATTGCTTGAGATACTATGCTATTATCTGTGAGACATTGATGATCATGTGTTTGATCATAAGCTACACTTATGCTTGTTAGATGATATTATCTTGCTTATCCTTATATGATCATTCACTTTGCTTGGTGATGAGTGCATGTATTCAATCTTTATTATTTTGAGTGCTCCACCAAGATGTATGTGACATGGAAGAGTAACCCATGAGCCTAATTCCTTGTGCATTTGCAGTCCAAAGCAAATCTTAAACTATGCACAAATTTAGGGGGAGCTCTTGCTTATCACATACTTCTCAAAGCGACGATGTTTTTCAATCTTATTATCATTTGTCGAAGCTTTGATCTATATGTTGTCATCAATTACCAAAAAGGGGGAGATTGAAAGTGCAACTATCCCTAGGTGGTTTTGGTAATTCATAACAACATATAGCTCATTGAGATAATGCTATTCCAAGACAAATATTTCAGGAAAGCTCAATGAATGGCATGGCATGGATGATGAAAGTGGATCCCTCAAAATATTAAGGACAAAGGATTGGCTCAACCTCAAAAGCTCAAGACTCTACATTTTACATTTTAGTGATCCAAGATCACATTGAGTCTATAGGAAAAGCCAATACTATCAAGGAGGGATGAGGTGTTGCTTAATGAGCCTCTTGCTTCAAGTGCTTAGTGATATTCTCCAAAAACCCTCAACTACTTTCTCACATCCACATATGACCTAAACCCAAAGTTAAAATCAGTCCTACTGATTCTTTCTATCCGGCGCCACCGAGTTCAAATGTCATAGCCACTGCCACAAACCCTAGGCAAATCGGTCTCACCGATAGGGATCTCGGTCTCACCGAGATGGGATTGTAATCTCTCTATTTCCCTTCGTAACGTTTTGGTCTAACCGAAGTGAGCGATCGGTCCCACCGAGATTGCAATGTAAACTCTTTGTTTCCTTTTCATGACATTTCGATCTCATCGAAAAGAGAGAATTAGTCCCACCGAGTTTAACTGACCAACTCTCTGGTTAGCAAATTACCAAAATCGGTCTCACCGAGTTTGTGTAATCAGTTTCACCGATATTACGTTATGCCCTAACCCTAACCATATCGGTCCTACCGAGTTGCATGTCGGTCCCACCGAAATCACTAACGGTCACTAGGTTTACTGAATCGGTCCGACCGAGTTTGTTGATTCGGTCCCACCGAGATTGGTAAATTGTGTGTAACGGTTAGATTTTGTGTGGAGGCTATATATACCCCTCCACCTCCTCTTCATTTGTGGAGAGAGCCATCAGAACAAACCTACACTTCCAACTTACCAGTTCTAAGAAAGAGCCACCTACTCATGTGTTGAGGCCAAGATATTCCATTCCTACCATATGAATCTCGATCTCTAGCCTTCCCCAAGTTGCTTTCCACTCAAATCTTCTTTCCACCAGATCCAAATCCTATGAGAGAGAGTTGAGTGTTGGGGAGACTATCATTTGAAGCACAAGAGCAAGGAGTTCATCATCAACACACCATTTGTTACTTCTTGGAGAGTGGTGTCTCCTAGATTGGCTAGGTGTCACTTGGGAGCCTCCGACAAGATTGTGGAGTTGAACCAAGGAGTTTGTAAGGGAAAGGAGATCACCTACTTCGTGAATATCTACCACTAGTGAGGCAATTCCTTCGTGGGCGACGGCCATGGTGGGATAGACAAGGTTGCTTCTTCGTGGACCCTTCGTGGGTGGAGCCCTCCGTGGACTCGCGCAACCGTTACCCTTCGTGGGTTGATGTCTCCATCAACGTGGATGTATGATGGCACCACCTATCGGTACCACGACAAAAACATCCGTGTCTCCAATTGCGTTTGAATCCTCCAAACCCTTCCCTTTACATTCTTGCAAGTTGCATGCTTTAATATCCGCTGCTCATATACTCTTTGCATGCTTGCTTGAATTGTGTGAAGATTGCTTGACTTGTGCATAGATAGCTAAAATCTGCCAAAGTCTAAAATTGGGAAAAGGTTAAGTTTTAATTGGTCAAGTAGT
>NC_041393.1:259022621-259040675 GCF_002162155.2 Triticum dicoccoides
CAAGGTCCTACAGTTGCTATCCAGTGCTATACCTAATTTAGCTATAGCCTTGGTCCTAACCCAGGGCTACTACTATTTTGAGTTAACCCACCGCATGGGCTCAAATTTTGCCAACTCCCATCCCCCCACTCTCTCCCCCTCCTCTCTACCACTGCACGCCACCGTTGCACCTTGTCGGTGTCAAAACCGGTGGATCTCGGCTAGGGGGTCATGAACTGTGCGTCTAAGGGTAATGGTAACAGGAGGCGGGGGACACGATGTTTACCCAGGTTCGGGCCCTCTCTATGGAGGTAATACCCTACTTCCTGCTTGATTGATCTTGATGAATATGAGTATTACAAGAGTTGATCTACCACGAGATCGTAATGGCTAAACCCTAGAAGTCTAGCCTATGATATTATGATTGTTGCCCTACGGACTAAACCCTCCAGTTTATATAGACACTAGAGGGGGCTAGGGTTACATAAAGTCGGTTACAGAGAAAGAAATCTACATATCCGAATCGCCAAGCTTGCCTTCCATGCCAAGAAGAGTCCCATCCAGACACGGGACGAAGTCTTCTATCTTTTATCTTCATAGTCAACAGTCCGGCCACAATGCATAGTCCGGCTGTCCGAGGACCCTCTAATCCAGGACTCCCTCAGTAGCCCCCAAACCAGGCTTAAATGACGATGAGTCTGGCGCGCAAATTGTCTTCGGCATTGCAAGGCGGGTTCCTTCTTCGAATACTTCAAAGTACCTGACTTAAATAGCAGTGTCCAGCCCTTCATTCAATGACGCGCTCATTGGCTTCTGCACCTTCATGATTTCAGCTTCCACGTGTTGAGCGAATACGAGAGGTCGGGGCATTTTTGCATTTAGCTTCTGACCAGATAAGAAAATTGTCTATTAGAGAGACGGGGATCTGCAGATCTAATCCACCCATCTTCCCAAACGAGAAATCCTCAGAGCTAGCTCGCAGAAAACCACCCCGACATGGCTAGCGCTCCCAGCTCTTCCTCCCGCCCTCACGGCCCCAAACAGGGTGATTGGGAAAAGTGCTCTGTATCCCATGACCAACTGGTGAAGCTGCAGACCCAGGGATTTCTTCCCCCCACGGATTTAGTCCCCATTCGAGCCGGACTGGCCTCCTTCGACGGTGGGGAGCAGGCAGAGAAGTTCCCCAACCCATCCAAGGGGGAACGAGTATGCTTCATCCCCTATTTGTTGAGAGGTGTCAGAATTCCAATCCATCCGTTCCTCCGTGGGCTCCTGGAGTACTATGGTCTCCAACTGCATAACTTCACACCTGCCTCCATCCTGCATATTGCGACTTATGTTGCTCTTTGCGAGCTATTTCTAGGCTGCGAGGCTCATTTCGAGTTATGGAAGAAGTTGTTTTGCCTCGCCCCTCGTAATCAGGAGGGATCAATATTCCAAGTGGGTGGAGCCGAGATATGGCGCATTGCCAGAACCGGATACCTATCCGGCACACCAAAGAAGGCACCCGAAGAATGGCCTTCCGAATGGTTTTACATTGAAGATGTATCCCTTCCTGACCCAATCCGGAGAGGTCTTCCCGAATATTCAAGTACTCCATTGAAGAAGCGCCTCAGCTGGCGTCCTCGGAGCCCTAGAGAAGAAGATAGCACGGAAGTCCTCCAACAGATGAGCAAGATAAAGACGCTCGCTAAATGCGGATTGTCAATAGTCGAGGTTATGGCAATATCCATAATGCAAGGGGTTCTGCCTCTCCAATACCGAGGACGCCCCACGTGGCATTTCAATGGAGAAGATGACGCCACCCGCTATGTTGGGAAGGGTCGGGACACTTGCGCTGCTTTGGCCAAAATACTATCCAGATTATATAAAGGGGAGGAGGAGGAGTTCATCCATATTAAGCCCAGGGATGGATTTTCCATGTATAACCCTCCCAGCTGGGTGAGTTTCCGTCCCACTACTCTACTCCGTCAACTCCCTGAATCCTTTTTTACAAATATTAATCCGTCATCTATAACAGGAATGGCAGAAAGTCACCAAGGAGATCCACATCCCCGAACCACAGCCAGAGGACCACAATAGGTCCCTTGACCCCAGATTCGAAGAGGATCCGGATATTTTCGAGGAGCTCGGGGAAGGAGGTTTTCCCAGGCGAGCTGTGATGGCATCAAAGTGGCCATCATTGCCGACTATCCCAGCCTTCTCCCCGCGACGCAGGAAAGTGATCCGGAGATTTATCCTTTGATAGAATTCCCTCCTTCTGCCTTACCCACCGCACTATATTATGCTCTAAAGCGGAGGTGATCGGCGCGCAAGAAGGCGACGCCTACGACCGGCAGGATTTCAAAGAGGAAGGCAAATAGAAATATGGCCTAGCCTTCATTGAAGAGGTATGGTTTCAAATATGCCCTATGGCCATCATCTTAAAGTATGACACTACCCGTTGTGTCTTATCAAGAAGAACATTCGTTGGGTTGTGTCCGGGAACCCTGCCGGCCAAGCCTCCACTAGACGTATTCCGGACCCTGCCACGAGGATAGAGGCTAACGCGGAAGCAGCACCGGATTGTCCTTAGGTGGAGGATTCGGATAAAATATCCGCCACAAACTCTGAAGTGGAAAGCGCCATGAATCATCGGCGCCGACGGGCCACTCTTCGCGACCCTGGTTTTTCAGAAGAAGCTTTCAATGCATTCAACTCGGGTGATGCATACATCGGAGCTGCCCTAGATGGGCTTTCCAGAGCCACAGATCAGTATCTGAAAGATATGCGGGTAAGTACACATTTGTGCAGAACTGATAATCATATACCAGTAGCCCCCGAGACTTGAAACAATTGGTACAACAGATTTAAGGATCGTTATATGACCAGGTGCTCATAGAGAAGAATAATCTGTTGTCTCAAGAGCTAAAAAATGTCAGGCCCAGTTGACTAAGGCTACTGCTGAACTGAAGAAATCCAAGAAGGCAGCATCTGGTAATGTTCCCCTTTATCGAGAAAACATAATCATATACTAGTATTGTTAATACAAGTGCAACTCTTATAACAGAAGCACCAGATATCGCACAAGCGGGAGGTTCAGGAGCTCAAAGGCAACTGGCCGCGGGCGAACGTATCCTGACACAAGTCAGGGCGGACAAGAACAAACTCCAAGATGCCAACACCAAGCTTAGTGAAGAGCTTAAAGATGTGCGAGCCCAGCTAGCTGACTCCGTGAAGGAAAATAAGAAGCTGCGAGGCGGCATATTTGGTATGTGTTTGGACTTACCTTTATATAGTTCGGCAAGGAAGGAACTGACAGAATTGCGTCTATAGGCATATTGATGGGACGTCCCGAAGAGGAGGTGTCCGGATCATCGAGGGATCTGCTACAACAGCTGTCGCAAATGCACTAGCGAGCTCGGCAAGCGATGCAAAGTATTGCTAAGGCTTTTTGGCCATCCGACTCCCCTCCAGGAAATATGGAGGGGCTTGTACAGCTACTCCACGCAGCGCTGCGGCACTTCCGATTATGGAAGATATCGGCCTGCCATGAAGTTGCGCGAGAAGCCTAGGCAATGGTGAAGACCCGCTATACCAAGCTCGACCCGAATCACATGGCCCGGGTCGGACCTGTAGGGTCAAATGGAGAAGAAATTCCCGTCAGCTTGGTATATGACCAGGTCCAAGTAGCCGCCAAGTATTCCCAGCAGGATTGTAGGCTAGATAGCTTGTTAGATGGCATAGAAGAAGAACTATTTGAGTCTAAGTGACTATGTACTTCATTTGACAAGTTAATGTCTCTAGCTGAGTTGTAAAAATGCTTGTCATGGTAGACCTTTTCGCTTCAACCTCTAGGCCCCAAGGTGCAGAGTGCTTCCGAATACCCGCTCGGTAATGTAAACCGGGGTACGCGTAGAAGCCAGACGTAGGGGTCATAGTTGCTTGAAAAGACAAGTATCCGGCTAGTTATGTTATATTACATTTTGATCATAAGAAACATCTTCCAGAGAGAATAGTTCCGTTAAGGGTTCCTTTCCCTGGGTAAGCATGCATTAATGTGCATGTCCGAACTATGTTTGAAAAACCACAATGTACATAACATCTGGGGGTTCATAAAATGATAAGTAAAAAATATCTTTAGTCCGCTGACCGAATATTCCCTTAAGAACGCTAGCTTTCGACTTCACCTAGTCTGAGGTACACATCTGGATGACCCGGTAGTAATAATCGCAGAGGTGCTCCCTTTATGCTCTAGCCGAACTAACGGGAACGTAGGGCATAAGCACAGGAGCCAGGCAACCCAGCTTGGCCAAAACTTAAGTCATATCGATGCATATAATGGCGAAGAAAAGTTACACATGTGGAAAAGATGCATATGTGGTGAGCTTGATGCTCGGAAAATAATAAGAATAAGCTTCTATAAGAGAAGCCCACGAGTATCATTGGCATACATATTAAGAATAGTATGCGTTTGTAGGTGTACGGTCGAGCCGTACAAGAGCTTTACAGCTTAGTAAATAAAAGTGAAAAGAGAGGAAAAGTAAATAAAAAAGGAAGGGAAAAAGGAGACGAACGAAGAGTCCGGCGCTAGGCATAGAATCTTCAGAGTCTGGCCGCGTTTCATGGGTTCGGCTCCAGGCAGTTATCTGATGCATCACGTAGGCGGTACGCTCCTCCAGTGAGAACTTCGTCGATGATGAAGGGACCCTCCCACTTGGGCTTGAGTTTGTCCTTTTTCTTCTTCGGCAAGCGTAGAACGAGTTCACCAATGTTATAAGTCTTGGCCTGTACTTCTCTGCTTTGATATCTGTGAGCCTGTGGTTGATAAAATGCGGAACGGGCCTTAGCAACGTCCCGCTCCTCCTCCAGGGCATCTAAGCGGTCCTGCCGATCCATCTCGGCCTCTCTCTCTTCATACATGTGCACTCGAGGTGAGTCATGAATAATGCCGCAGGGTAACACAGCCTCTGCGTCGTACACCATGAAGAAAGGTGTATATCCGGTAGTTGGGCGTTGTTCGCAACCCCCAGAGTACGGAGTCAAGCTCCTCCACCCAGTGTTTGTCTGATTCTTTCAAAGACCGCACTAATCTGGGTTTGATGCCGCTCATAATAATACAGTTACCTCGTTCAACTTGTCCGTTGGTTTGTGGGTGGTATACGGAGGCATAATCGAGCTTGATGCCCAGATTGGCACACCAGGTCTTCACGTCATCGGCTGTGAAATTGGAGCCGTTGTCAGTGATAATGCTGTGTGGAACACCGTAACGGTGCACAATGATGTCTACTACACAACCTTCTTCTTGTAGACGTTGTTGGGCCTGCAAGTGCACAGGTTTGTAGGACAGTAGCAAATTTCCCTCAAGTGGATGACCTAAGGTTTATCAATCTGTAGGAGGCGTAGGATGAAGATGGTCTCTCTCAAACAACCCTGCAACCAAATAACAAAGAGTCTCTTGTGTCCCCAACACACCCAATACAATGGTAAGTTGTATAGGTGCACTAGTTTGGCGAAGAGATGGTGATACAAGTGCAATATGGATGGTAGATAAAGGTATTTGTAATCTGAAATAATAAAAACAGCAAGGTAACTAATGATAAAAGTGAGCGTAAACGGTATTGCCATGATAGGAAATAAGGCCTAGGGTTCATACTTTCACTAGTGCAAGTGCTCTCAACAATAATAACATAGATAGATCACATAACAAGCCCTCAACATGCGACAAAGAGTCACTCCAAAGCCACTAATAGCGGAGAACAAACATAGAGATTATGGTAGGGTACGAAACCACCTCAAAGTTATTCTTTTGGATCGATCTATAAAAGAGTTCATACTTGAATAACACCTTAAGGCACAAATCAACCAAAACCCTAATGTCACCTAGATACTCCATTGTCACTTCAAGTATTCGTGGGCATGATTATACGATATGCATCACACAATCTCAGATTCATCCAACCAACACAAAGTACTTCAAAGAGTGCCCCAAAGTTTCTACCGGAGAGTCAAGAACGTGTGCCAACCCCTATGCATAGGTTCATGGGCGGAACCCGCAAGTTGGTAACCAAAACATACATCAAGTTGCACATGATATCCCATTGTCACCACAGATAAACACGGCAAGACATACATCAAGTGTTCTCATAAAAGACTCAATCTGATAAGATAACTTCAAAGGGGAAACTCAATTCATCAGAAGAGGGTAGACGGGGAGAAACATCATAAGATCCAACTACAATAGCAAAGCTCGGGATACATCAAGATCGTGCCATAGAGGGAACACGAGAGAGAACACGAGAGAGAGAGAGATCAAACACATCGCTACTGGTACATACCATCAGCCCCGAGGGTGAACTACTCCCTCCTTGTCATGGAGAGCGCCAGGATGATGAAGATGTCCATCGGTGATGGATTACCCCTCCGGCAGGGCGCCGGAACGGGCTCCCGAGAGGTTTTTGGTGGCTACAGAGGCTTGCGGCGGTGGAACTCCCGATCTATCTTGATTTATGATGGTTTTAGGGCACGTAGGTATATATAGGTGAAAGAAGTCGGTCGGGGGATGCTCGAGGGGCCCACAAAACAGGGGGCCACCACCCTGTAAGGGGGGCGCGGCCTCCTATCTCGTGGCCTCCTCGAGGATCTTCTGATGTGGACTCCATGTCTCTAGGATCATATTCTTCCAAAAAATCACGCTGCCGAAGGTTTATCCCGTTTGGACTCCATTTGATATTCCTTTTCTTTGAAATACTGATATAGGCAAAAAAACTGCAATATGGGCTGGGCCTCCAGTTAGTAGGTTAGTCCCAAAAAATGATATAAATTTGTAAAATAAAGCCCATAAACATCCAAAAGGGGTAATATAATAGCATGAAACAATAAAAAATTATAGATACGTTGGAGACGTATCAAGCATCCCCATGCTTAATTCCTGCTCGTCCTCGAGTAGGTAAATGATAAAAACAGAATTTTTGATGTGGAATGCTACCTAGCATAATTCCCAATGTAATATTCTTTATTGTGGCATGAATGTTCAGATCCAAATGATTCAATATAAAAGCTTATAAAACATAAAAATAATAATGCTTCAAAGCATACTAACAAATAATCATGTCCTGTCAAAATAGCATAGCCAAAGAAAGCTTATCCCTACAAAATCATATAGTTAGGCCATGCTTCATTTTCATTACACAAAATACTCCCATCATGCACAACCCCGATGACGAGCCAAGAAATTGTTTCATACTTTTTAACGCGCTTCAGCTTTTTCAACTCTTAAGCAATACATGAGCGCAAGCCATGGACATAGCACTATGGTGGTATATGGTGGTGGTTGTGAGGACCAAAAGGGAGAAGATAGTCTCACATCAACTAGGTGTATTAATGGGCTATGGAGATGCCCATTAATAGATATCAATGTGAGTGAGTAGGGATTGCCATGCAATGGATGCACTAGAGCTATAAATATATGAAAGCTCAATAAAAGAAACTAAGTGGGTGTGCATCCAACTTGCTTGCTCACGAAGACCTAGGGCACTTTGAGGAAGCCCATCATTGGAATATACAAGCCAAGTTCTATAATTAAAAATTCCCACTAATATATGAAAGTGACAACATATGAGACTCTCTATCATGAAGATCATGGTGCTACTTTGAAGCACAAGTGTGGAAAAAGAGATAGTAGCATTGTCCCTTCTCTCTTTTTCTCTCATTTTCTTTTTTTTCTTTTTTTTTCTTTTTTTTCTTTGGCCTTCTTTTTTAATTTTTGGCCTTTCTCTTTTTTCTTCTTTTTTTTTCTTTTTGTAAAGTCCAAAGTCTCATCCCAACTTGTGGGGGAATCATAGTCTCCATCATCCTTTCCTCACTCGGACAATGCTCTAATAATGAAGATCATCACACTTTTATGGATTTACAACTCAAAGCTAGAACAAGATATGACTCTATATGAATGCCTCCAGCGGTGTACCGGGATATGCAATGAATCAAGAGCGACATGTACGAAAATTATGAAGGTGGCCTTGCCACAAATACGATGTCAACTACATGATCATTCAAAGAGCAATATGACAAAAGTAATGCGTGTCATATGAACGGAACGGTGGAAAGTTGCATGGCAATATATCTCGGAATGGCTATGGAAATGCCATAATAGGTAGGTATGGTGGTTATTTTGAGGAAGGTAAATGGTGGGTGTATGATACCGGCGAAAGTGGCGTGGCATAAGAGAGGCTAGCAATGGTCGAAGGGTGAAAGGGTGCGTATAATCCATGGACTCAACATTAGTCAAAAGAACTCATGTACTTGTTGCAAAAATCTAGATGTCATCAAAAACCAAAGTACTACGCGCATGCTCCTAGAGGGAGAGATTGGTAGGAAAAGACCATCGCTCGTCCCCGACCGCCACTCATAAGGAAGACAATCAATAAATAAAATTGTGGTCCAACTTCATCACCAAGCTGTTCACCATACGTGCATGCTACGGGAATCACAAACCCCAACACAAGTATTTTTCATAATCACCTCAACTAGCATGACTTTAATATCACTACCTCCATATCTCAAAACAATTATCAAGTATCAAATTGAACATAGCATCCAATTCACTTCCTATGATAGTTTTTATTATACCCAACTTGGATGCCTACCATTCTAGGACAAATTTTGTAACCATAGAAAATACCATGCTGTTCTAAAAGACTCTCAAAATAATATAAGTGAAGCATGAGAGACTAGCAATTTCTACAAAATATAACCACCGCCGTGCTCTAAAAGGTATAAGTGATGTACTAGAGAAAATGACAAACTACTCCAAAGAGATATAAGTGAAGATCAATGAGTAGCTAAATAATTATGTAACTACGCGAAGACTCTCTCTCATTAAAGAATTCCAGATCTTGGTACTCTAATCAAACAGCAAGCAAAACAAAATAAAATGACATTGCAAGGATAGCACAACTCATGTGAAGAAGCAAAAACTTAGGCTCAACCGATACTAACCGATAGTTGTTGAAGAAGAAAGGTGGGATGCCTACCGGGGCATCCCCAAGCTTAGATGCTTGAGACTTCTTGAAATATTATATTGGGTTGCCTTGGGAATCCCCAATCTTGAACTTTTGTGTCTCCTTAATTCCTCTCATATCATTGTTTCTCTTTTTCTCAAAAGCTTCATCCACAACAAACTCAACAAGAACTCGTGAGATAGGTTAGTGTAAACCAATGCAAGACTTTGTCATTTTCTACTGTAACAAATCACTAACATTATTATTCAACATTGCATGCTAAATGACTCTGCATATTTAATACTCCAATCCTCAAATAGAATCATTAAACAAGCAAACATATGCAAACAATGCAACCATAACAGCAATCTGTCAAAACAGTATAGTCTGTAAAGAATGCAAGATTCATCATACTTCCCTAACTCCAAAAATTATGAAATAAAATTACCACTGTATTAAATTTATCAGATATCATTATGAAAAAGGTTTCAACATTATATCATGCTCTGACTTTTCTAGGGAATTTCTGCAACAGCGGTAAACTTTCTGTTTTCAAACAGCAACATGTATACTAGCAAAATAAGCATGGCAAAGGATATCCTTGACTTTTTTTATTGAAAATAAAGATGCAAAACATTATTCTAAATAACAGAAAGCAAATAATAACAAAATAAAATGATGCTCCAAGCAAAACACATATCATGTGGTGAATAAAAATATAGCTCCAAGTAAAGTTACCGATGAACGAAGACGAAAGAGGGGATGCCTTCCGGGGCATCCCCAAGCTTAGGCTCTTGCTTGTCCTTGAATATTACCTTGGGGTGCCTTGGGCATCCCCAAGCTTAGGCTCTTGCCACTCCTTATTCCATAGTCCATCGAATCCTTACCCAAAACTTGAAAACTCCACAACACAAAACTCAACAGAAAACTCGTAAGCTCCGTTAGTATAAGAAAATAAAACCACCACTTAGGTACTGTAAAAAACTCATTCAAAATTCATATTAGTGTAATATCTACTGTAATCCAACTTATCTATGGTTCATAGCCTCTGATACTACTCAAAGATTCATCGAAATAAGCAAACAACACATAGAAAACAGAATCTGTCAAAAACAGAACAGTCTGTAGTAATCTGTATCAAACGTATACCTATGTAACTCCAAACATTCTACCAAATTAGGAAGTTCTAAGAAATTTGTATACCAACCCATAGCAAAAAGAATCAGATCAGAAGCACGATTCTGTGAATTAACAAAACTAATTTACTGGGTGCAGAAGTTTCTGATTTTCAGCAGGATCAACACAACTATCACCGTAAGCCATCCTAAAGGTCTTACTTGGCACTTTATTGAAACAAAAGCTATAAAACATGATTAATACAGTAGCATAATCATGTGGACACACAAAAACAGTAAGGATAAATATTGGGTTGTCTCCCAACAAGCGCTTTTCTTTAATGCATTTCTAG
This sequence comes from Triticum dicoccoides, assembly GCF_002162155.2. Taxonomy (NCBI): domain Eukaryota; kingdom Viridiplantae; phylum Streptophyta; class Magnoliopsida; order Poales; family Poaceae; genus Triticum; species Triticum dicoccoides. The sequence continues at coordinate 259,033,047 of NC_041393.1, forward strand.
CTAGGCATGATGATGACAATGATGCTCACGTAAAAGATAAGAGTTGAAACACAACGGGAGCATCATGAAGCATATGACTAGCACATTTAAGTCTAACCCACTTCCTATGCATAGGGATTTTGTGAGAAAACAACTTATGGGAACAATAATCAACTAGCATAGGAAGGTAACACAAGCATAGCTTCAAGAATTTAAGCACATAGGGAGGAAACTTGACATTATTGTAATTCCTACAAGCATATGTTCCTCCCTCATAATAATTTTCAGTACCATAAAAGTCATCACAATAATCATCATAGATAGCAACTTTGTTCTCATAATCAATTGGAACCTCTTCCGAAATAGTGGAATCATCACTAAATAAAGTTGACACTCTTCCAAATCCACTTTCATGTTCATCACAATAAGATTCAACATCCTCCAAAATAGTGGGATCACTACTTCCTAAAGTTGGCAGTCTTCCAAACCCACTTTCATCAATATAATCATCATAAATAGGAGGCATGCTATCATCAAAATAAATTTGCTCATCAAAGCTTGGGGCACTAAACATATCATATTCATCAAACATAGCTTCCCCAAGCTTGTGGCTTTGCATATCATTAGCATCATGGATATTCAGGGAATTCATACTAACAACATTGCAATCATGCTCATCATTCACATATTTCATGCCAAGCATTCTATGTAATTCTTCTTCTAGCAATTGAGCACAATTTTCCTTTTCATCATACTCATGAAAGATATTAAAGAGATGAAGCGTATGAGACAAACTTAACTCCATTTTTTGTAGTTTTATTTTATAAACTAAACTAGTGATAAAACAAGAAACAAAAAGACTCGATTGCAAGATCTAAAGATATACCTTCAAGCACTCACCTCCCCGGTAACGGCGCAAGAAAAGATCTTAGTTGACAGGGTGTGAGTGAGTGCCCTTTACCTAGCCTCCCCGGCAACGGCGCCAGAAAAGAGCTTGATGTCTACTACACAACCTTATTCTTGTAGACGTTGTTGGGCCTGCAAGTGCACAGGTTTGTAGGACAATAGCAAATTTCCCTCAAGTGTATGACCTAAGGTTTATCAATCTATAGGAGGCGTAGGATGAAGATGGTCTCTCTCAAACAACCCTGCAACCAAATAACAAAGAGTCTCTTGCGTCCCCAACACACCCAATACAAAGGTAAATTGTATAGGTGCACTAGTTTGGCGAAGAGATGGTGATACAAGTGCAATATGGATGGTAGATAAAGGTATTTGTAATCTGAAATAATAAAAATAGCAAGGTAACTATTGATAAAAGTGAGCGTAAACGGTATTGCAATGATAGGAAACAAGGCCTAGGGTTCATACTTTCACTAGTGCAAGTTCTCTCAACAATAATAACATAGATAGATCATATAACAAGCCCTCAACATGCGACAAAGAGTCACTCCAAAGCCACTAATAGCGGAGAACAAACGTAGAGATTATGGTAGGGTACGAAACCACCTCAAAGTTATTCTGTCGGATCGATCTATAGAAGAGTTCGTACTAGAATAACACCTTAAGACACAAATCAACCAAAGCCCTAATGTCACCTAGATACTCCATTGTCACTTCAAGTATCCGTGGGCATGATTATACGATATGCATCACACAATCTCATATTGATCCAACCAACACAAAGTACTTCAAAGAGTGCCCCAAAGTTTCTACCGGAGAGTCAAGAACGTGTGCCAACCCCTATGCATAGGTTCATGGGCGGAACCCGCAAGTTGGTCACCAAAACATACATCAAGTGTCACATGATATCCCATTGGCACCACAGATAAACACGGCAAGACATACATCAAGTGTTCTCATAAAAGACTCAATTCGATAAGATAACTTCAAAGGGGAAACTCAATTCATCACAAGAGAGTAGAGGGGGAGAAACATCATAAGATCCAACTACAATAGAAAAGCTCGGGATACATCAAGATCGTGCCATAGAGGGAACACGAGAGAGAACACGAGAGAGAGAGAGATCAAACACATAGCTACTGGTACATACCATCAGCCCCAAGGGTGAACTACTCCCTCCTCGTCATGGAGAGTGCCGGGATGATGAAGATGCCACCGGTGATGGATTCCCCCTCCGGTAGGGCGCCGGAACGGGCTCCCGAGAGGTTTTTGGTGGCTACAGAGGCTTGCGGTGGCGGAACTCCCGATCTATCTTGATTTCTGATGGTTTTAGGGTACGTAGGTATATATAGGCGAAAGAAGTCAGTCGGGGGACGCTCGAGGGGCCCACGAGATAGGGGGCCACCACCCTGTAAGGGGGGCGCGGCCTCCTATCTCGTGGCCTCTTCGAGGATCTTCTGACATGGACTCCAAGTCTCCAGGATCATATTCTTCCAAAAAATCACGCTTCCGAAGGATTCATTCCGTTTGGACTCCGTTTGATATTCCTTTTCTTCGAAATACTGAAATAGGCAAAAAACGGCAATATGGGCTGGGCCTCCGGTTAGTAGGTTAGTCCCGAAAAATGATATAAATGTGTAAAATAAAGCCCATAAACATCCAAAAGGGGTGTTATAATAGCATGGAACAATCAAAAATTATAGATACGTTGGAGACGTATCACACAACGCCGGATATAAAATCTATCACTGGCCCGACTTCGGCCGTTTTGACTGGTTTGGCCTCTATCCACTTAGTGAATTTATCCACCCTGACCAACAGGTATTTTTTCTTGTGGCTTCCTCCTTTAAGGGGTCCGACCATATCAAGCCCCCAGACCGCAAAAGGCCAAGTGATGGGGATTGTTTGTAGAGCGGTGGGTGGCATATGGCTTTGGTTAGCGAAAAGATGGCATCCCACGCCGTTAGCCAATAGAAACATGTACGGAAGGCCTTCCTTACGAGGGCCCGAGCTGCGGCATGGTGACCGCCGAGACCGGCATGAATTTCCGCCAAGAGCTGCCGCCCTTCCTCCTTGGAGATACATCTTTGAAGTACTGCGGTAGCACTTTTCTTATAGAGTTCTCCCTCGTGAACCTTGTAGGCTTTAGAGCACCGCACAATGCAGCGTGCCTCATTCTGATCCTCGGGAAGCTCTCGCCTATTAAGGTAGGCCAAGAAGGGTTCGGTCCATGGGGCGATGACTACCATAATGAGATGGGCCAACGGTGTAATTTCGATGGCTGAGCCCCCGATGATATCGGTGTGTTCGGAATCTGGGGTTGTATTTGGATCTAGATTGGTATTATTGCTCTCCCCTTGCCACACCACAGATGGCTTATACATCCTTTCTAAAAAGATGTTAGGTCGGACGGGGTCACGCTTAGCGCCGATGCGAGCAAGGACATCCGCTTCTTGATTGCTTTCTCGAGCCACAGGGTGAAACTCGAGCCCCTCGAACCGAGCTAACATTCTGAGAACGGCGTTACGGTAAGCCGCCATATTCGGATCTTTGGCATCGAAATCTCCATTTATTTTGGATATTGCGAGATTTGAGTCCCCGCCCACTTCCAGTCGTTGTATGCCCATGGAGACGGCTATCCGAAGACCATGCAATAAGGCTTCGTATTCGGCTGCGTTGTTGGAGTACATGAACAATATTTGTAGGACGTACTGAACAGTATCTCTAGTAGGGGATGTTAGGACAACGCCTGCCCCTAGGCCTGCTAGCATTTGAGAGCCATTGAAGTGCATGATCCAGTTGGAGTATGTGTCGTACTCTTTAGAGCGTTCGGCTTCGGTCCATTCGGCAATGAAGTCAGCCAATACTTGAGATTTAATGGCCCTGCGTGGTTTGTATGATATGTCGAATGGAAGGAGCTCAATGGCCCACTTGGCAATCCGGTCCGTAGCATCGCGGTTGTTTATTATGTCATTGAGAGGTACTTCGAAGGCCACTGTAATTGAACACTCTTGAAAGTAGTGTCGTAGCTTCCGGGTTGCCATAAAAACCCCATATGCTATTTTTTGGTAATGAGGATACCGGGATTTGCATGGTGTGAGGACGGTAGATACATAGTATACCGGCTTATGGAGCGGGAATTTGTGTCCGTCTGCCTCTCGTTCGACGACGAGCACCGCGCTCACGACTTGGTGTGTGGCCAATATGTATAGTAACATGGGTTCGCCGATGTTTGGCGCGGCCAGGATTGGGTTGCTCGCTAGAAGAGACTTTATTTCTTCCAATCCGGCCGTTGCTGCATCCGTCCACTCGAAGTGTTCGGTGGGCTGGCGAAGGCGATACAGCGGCAATGCTTTTTCTCCTAGTCTGGAGATAAAGCGGCTTAAAGCTGCCACACATCCGGATAATTTTTGGACCTGTTTAAGGTCTGTTAGGGGTCTGTTGGGGTAGCCAACTGTGACACAACTTGTATTTTAGCAGGGTTTGCCTCAATTCCTCTATTGGAAACGATGAAGCCCAGAAGTTTGCCAGCGGGAACGCCGAAAACACACTTTTCCGGATTGAGCTTGATGTCATATGTTCGAAGGTTGTCAAATGTGAGACGTAGATAGTCTATCAAGGATTCGATGTGCCTAGTTTTGATGACTATGTCATCCACATATGCTTCAACTGTCTTGCCGATTTGTTTCTCCAGGCATGTTTGAATCATGCGTTCATAGGTAGCACCGGCGTTTTTGAGCCCGAAAGGCATAGTGTTGAAGCAGAAAGGCCCGTACGGGGTAATAAATGACGTTGCGGCCTGATCGGACTCCTTCATCTTGATTTGATGGTATCCGGAGTATGCATCGAGGAAACACAGTGAGTCGTGTCCTGCGGTGGCATCGATGATCTGATCAATGCGGGGGAGGGGAAAGGGATCCTTAGGGCAAGCCTTGTTGAGGTCTTTGAAATCGACGCATAGGCGCCAGGATTTATCTTTCTTTGGTACCATCACCAGGTTTGCTAGCCAGTCCGGGTGTTTTATTTCTCCAATGAATCCGCCTTCGAGTAACTTGGCTAGCTCCTCTACCATAGCTTGTCGTTTTGGTTCAGAGAAGCGCCATAGTGTTTGCTTGACCGGTTTATATTCCTTCAGGATGTTTAGGTTGTGTTTCGCCAGCCTGCGTGGGATTCCTGGCATATCGGAAGGGTCCCAGGCAAATATGTCCTAGTTTTTGCGTAGGAATGCCCGCAGTGCAGCGTCAACCATGGGGTCCAGCTGTGCCCCGATGGATGATGTCTTCGTAGAGTCCGTTGGATGCACCTGGAATTTGACGATTTCGTCTGCTGGTTTGAAGGAGGTGGATTTGGATCGCTTGTCGAGTATCACGTCATCCCTATCCACCATGGAGCGCAATGCAGTCATTTCTTCAGCCGCAAGGGCTTCAGATAATGCCTCAAGGGCTAGGGCGGCAGTTTAGTTTTCGGCGCGGAGTGCTATGTCCGGATCACTAGCGAGAATGATGATTCCATTAGGCCCGGGCATCTTGAGCTCCATGTACCCGTAATGGGGTATAGCTAGGAAGCTTGCGAATGCATCTCACCCTAAAAGGGTGTGATATCCACTGTTAAAAGGGGTCACCTGGATGGTTATCTCTTCGGACCAATAGTTCTCCGGCGTGCCGAATACCACATCGAGTGTTATTTTCCCTCACACCGTGCCTCCCGGCTGGGAATAATTCCTTGGAAGGTCGTGCTGCTTTGCTCAATGCGGCTCCTGTCTATTTCCATTTTTTTAAGAGTTTCCTCGTAAATGAGGTTTAATCCACTGCCGCCATCCATGAGAACTTTGGTAAGGTGAAAACCGTCCACAATTGGACTGAGGACCAGTGCGGCGGGTGCCCGGACTGTTCTGAATTTTGGTTCGTCACTGGCATTGAAAGTTATGGTCGTGTCGTTCCAGGGGTTTATTGCTGCAACTTGGCAGATTTCGGCGAGGCCGCGGAGCGCCCTTTTGCGCCTATTGTTTGAGGCGATAGTCTCAAGACTATCAGCACTGTATGGTTGCTGTCTTATGTGGGATGTTGCTCTACGGTATTTTTGATGAGGAGATCCTCGCCGCTTTTGGCCACTTGCGGGAGTATCCAACATGCTCTAAGGCTGTGGGTTGGTATGTTATCCGGTGTTGCATGTATTTTGCATGGCCTATCGAGCCATCCCTCTAGGATGGTTCCGCGCCCCGTAATGGTTTTTGATTTTTTGGTTACTGGATCGGGCGATCGACGAGGGTGCACCCTTTTTATCCAGACGAGGGGTTTATTGGAAACCGGTGGCTCCCACGAGGCTGCCTGAGTTATCCAGGCGCTCTACATTGCGCAATATTTCTGTACTATGGTTGCCAGGTCAGTGAAGTGTAGTACGTGATGGTGATTGATTGCATTGAGGATTCCCTTGTCCATGCAGTTTTTGCAGAATAATGAGATTGCGTCTTCATCGCGAAAGTCTTTGATCTTGTTCTTACAAGGAGCAATCTAGCCCAAAAGTGATGGACCGTTTCTCGGGACTGTTGTTTGATGTAGGTAAGATCGCTTATATCTGGGTGGGTGGGTGGATTTAAGTCCGAACCCTGACCCAATCTGGGATCCAGAGCTTGAGAAACTTCTGAGCTTAACAGTTCAGGCTCTGGGATATCAACCAATTTCTCAGGCCCACAATCCGATTCTAAGTTCGGAGTACGGGGCAGGTCTTCCCGCGGGTGAGTATCCGGCTCTGAGAACTCGGAGATCCGAACATAGTTCATCCTCAGCATAGGGGAAGAGTCGTCGCACTGCTTCTCCAATACCGCTATCTGATGGGTGATCAGTGGAGATTCAACTTCTCTTTGATCGGTTTAAGCCCAATCCTATCATAGTCCATGGCAACTCCAAGGCGGCGATGTGATCCAGGAGTTTGTTTAAAGACGACAACTCCGTCGGGTCCATCTGTTCGGAGTATTCTGAGCTGACGAGAGGCGATTTTTGATGACATGAGAACTCATCGTCGGCCCGACGGCTGAACGGGCGACCATGGTAAAGCCGCCCAACCGGAGGGATTGGCCTGAGGCCAAGGCTCCCCCGGAGGTGATGGTGTCCTTGATAACAAGGTGAGCCAGCAAGCCTATCTTCGACATCACGGTGGACCTCTCAATGAAAGCACCAATGTCGGTGTCAAAACCGGCGGATCTCGACTAGGGGGTCCTGAACTATGCGTCTAAGGCTAATGGTAACAGGAGGCAGGGGACACGATGTTTACCCAGGTTCGGGCCCTCTCTATGGAGGTAATACCATACTTCCTGCTTGATTGATCTTGATGAATATGAGTATTACAAGAGTTGATCTACCACGAGATCGTAATGGCTAAACCCTAGAAGTCTAGCCTATGAGATTATGATTGTTGTCCTACAGACTAAACCCTCCGGTTTATATAGACACCGGAGGGGGCTAGGGTTACACAAAGTCGGTTACAGAGAAAGGAATCTACATATCCGAATCGCCAAGCTTGCCTTCCACGCCAAGGAGAGTCCCGTCCAGACACAGGACGAAGTCTTCTATCTTGTATCTTCATAGTCCAACAGTCCAGCCACAATACATAGTCCAGCTGTCCGAGGACCCCCTAATCCAGGACTCCCTCACCCCTGCCTGCCGTCCTCGCCCCCGCCCGCCGTTGTCGCCCCTCGGCCCCTGCCTGCTGTCGTCACCCCTGCCCGCCGCTCCGACCTCCTCCTCGTCC
>NC_041393.1:259040979-259103853 GCF_002162155.2 Triticum dicoccoides
TTAGGAAAAAACATAAGTTATAATTCCTAAAGAGAGAGAAAAAATTGTAGTTTTTGTAGGTATATAAATTAGCTATAATTTTTATAGGAAATTAGCAAATTAGTAAGGTCATTTCACTCTATGTATAGTAGCAAACAAAGAGGGAGGGAGGAAGAGAGAGAGAGAGAGAGAGAGAGAGAGATCATTTAGGAAAAAACAGTAGGAAATTAGTTTAGGGCAATTTAGTTTAGGAAATTATGCAAATTTGTTTAGGGCAATTTAGTTTACGGTATATAATAAAATTTTAGTTGGTTAGGGCAGTTTAGTGAGGTCAAATTGCAAAGGTTTCTGGTTTTTGAAAAGACCACTAATTTGCAATGTTTAGTGGGGTCATTTCACTCTATGTACTTGCTTGAATGATTATGTCATTGATATTATATGATTCTGCAGTGTTGGTTGAATGTCAAAAAATATCCGAGTGGCCTATGTTTTGCCGGAATGTTGATTCATTTTCGTTCTAGCAAATTTCAGGCGCTCCATATGTCCACTTTTTAGCAAAGGTCATGCCTAAAATTTCCGTGATTTTCGGCATGACTTGTGTTAGAAACTAGGACATATGGAGTACCCAGGATTTGCCGGAAGGGAAATGAATCAACATTTCGACCAATATAGGCCCCTTTTTTCTCTTCATTATATATTTTATTGACAATTGTTTAATAGGAAACATGTCTACCGACGCCCAAGCCGAGGGTTCTGCTCGCCTCTTAGAAGACCCCATCGAGGCAGGAAATTAGTATTTCAATTACCTAGACGACACCAGATGGGGTTGCATGGTGGCGGTAGTGGCACCAACCCCGACACCGACACCGACACTGGCACCGGCACCGACACCACCCCCGAGTCCGGCAACGATGCTGTCATAGCCGGTAAAGCATCAAAGAAGAAGAGGTCACAAAGACCAAACGAGCTCGGCATCGGACAAATTGTGGTCACGGAGATGCACCCCCAAGAAGTTAGAGCCAACGGCACTGGAGGAAGTGCGCTCTTGCTGGGGCAATCAACTAGGATGCATCCTCAGGGAAAACGCCAACATCAATGACGAGAAGTTGAAGAAGATACCACATTTGGAGCACATGCTCCTAAAGAAGTTGCACAATAGGTTCCTGTTCCCCGGCCAGAATGAAAGCAAATTTAAAGAGCCGTGGGACGATTTCGCCATGACAAAGATAAATGACAAGGCGATGGTGACATTCACCAACGAATTTTCCTCCTGGAAAGTGCGAGTGAAAAAAGAGATTGCGAAGAATGAACCGTGGTCCAAGATTCATGCTGATAATCCGTCAATAACGGAAGAGGACTTTGAAAAATTCAAGGAGAATTGCGGTAAAGAAGAAGTCAAGGCAAGGTCGGAGAAAATGAAGGTGCTCCAGGCCAGGAACACGCCTCCCCACCACCTCAGCAGCCGTGCTTATGAGGGGAAGAGGCACGTATGGGCCATGGAGGACATCGAACATGAAAGTCACGGAATCGCAGACCCCTTGGTGGAGTTCACCGACCCGGTAGAGCATGACTGGATCAGGGCCCGATACAAGTGGGACCGCATCAAAAAGATCTTTTACACGGACCCAAACACGAGGGAGTTCATGAGACTTCTAGTAATTGTTATATTACCACATTATCATATTAGCTTCCAATCAATTCGACTAAAAGTTTTGTCACATAAGTAAACCATCCACGTTCCTTTTGCGGAAAGAGCAGCACCAAAAGGCAGCCAAAGGTGACGAGTCGTCGACGAGGCCCAAGTGGGACACCCCATTCAAACGGGCCCTGAACATACTGAAAAAGGTCCCGGTGGACAAGCCGCTGTCCTATGGACATGTGCATGGCATCGGAGATGGCGCCTCATGGAAGACGTGCTACCACGAGGAGCCAAAGGAAAGAAGGAAGAGATGACTGGTCATCACTCAGCAGACCATCGACAAGAAGGTCGCGATTGCGGTCAATAAGACCAAAGCTGAGACCAAAGAAGAGTTGGTTAGGGTAGTCAGTGGGTTTTTCACTGACGCGGTGGCCAGCTTGATTCTGGCAATTTTCAATTGGTTGAAGAGCAATCCAAATGCACGGCCGGAGGACTTTCCCCTTCCCAGCTTTGCCGGGAGCAATTCGGTGAACACCACAGCACCAACACCTACTCATGCAACTGCACAAGGTCCCGCTCCTGTTCATAGCAGCCCGACCTCTGTCTCTGGCATGCTCGGTGGGCCTTCGTCACTGGCTGAGCTCGACGCCCTCACGGTAATTACGCGCCATACCCTTTTCACCAGCATGTCTATAGTCTTCCGTTTCAGTTGCCTTCCGGATGTTTGATGTCGCAGACATGTCTTCTTCGTAGGCCGACGATACCCCACGCACCCTACTCTATGACATCAAGGGCCCGAAGGAGGTCCTGGGCAAGGTGACGACCGTGAAGTCGAAGGACCGCATGTTCCACAACTGAGAGATGCCCGACGGCGTCTTCAAGGTTAACGTAGCCAGTGTCATAGTGGGCTTCGAGGATTTGCCTCCTCCGGTACCAGTCGATGACGAGGAGACCCCTACAAGGATTGGCGCATGCAAGAGCTAGTTCTTTCCTTGGCCGAAGTCTCTTCTTCGTCTCGAGGTGCCCAGTATCACACCAACGCCACCTTCTCAAGAAGGTATGAACACCACCCCACCTACCAAATTACCTGCACCTGTCGTGACGGGTGATAGCGTACAATGTGAGGGAGAGCCTCCATTAGTGCCAGATGACGTTGCCCCCGTTGTCGAAGCAGCAAATGTTGATGATGACATGGAGGAGGATGATGATGACCCAGACAAGTATTTCAATACCGCCTATGATGATGGAGGATTGATGGCTCGGGCCGAGGAAGACTTAGGTTATGAGTGTGGAGATGATGACTTGATGCTGCCTGATTTGCCAGAGCCGGAACGTCCTAAGGCGGAATGCAAAAAGTCTCTCTTCAAGCGATCCTCGCAGGAGACGCCTCCAGATGCCGCCCCTACCCAGCAACACACCAAGGGGCGTCCATTGAGTAGCCCGACGACACTAGGAGTGGTGGTTAGGGAAGGTATGCTGGGCTCACTACCTCCACCCGCCAAGAAGCAAAGGAGGAGACCGCCTAGGAAAGGCCCTAAAGGCGCCAGAGGTGCTTCAAGTAGCCAGTCGCCTCTGAAGCCTCGGGTGGTAGAGAGAATACCTGGCAAAGGTGTGAAGTGTTTCCATATCGCCGGCGAGCCGATCCTACCTGCCAAAGCGCTAGAGTACATACTGAACAATGATCTAAGGAGACTCCATGAAGATGTCTTGGCCGGAGAGAAAAGCCTTCTGAACAAGGAAAAACCAGGTACCCGCTTTACGCGGCTCAGGTGCCTGGTGGGAAGTTGTACGTCGAGACCTGGCCCGCGAATCAGTTCATCCTGCAATTTGAATACATCTATGACATGTTCCACATGACCAAGCTGCATTTCCAGTTCATCCGCATGTATGCGCTGCATCTCAACTACTTCATCAGGATCGAGAACATAAAATATATCTGCATCATGGACCCGTACTATATACACGAGAGCTTCTTGGTAGTTTGTAAAGAGCACTATGACTATGCGAGCAAGTACCTCAACGAATTCATGATCGCTAATAAGGACTAGGACGCAATTCTCCTGCCTTATCATCCCTAGTAAGTCATCCGCGCATATCCTTTCATAAGTGTTAATCATTCCTTTGCAAGCATGGAACCTTCAGCCTGTCTGGTTGATATATCAAGGTGAAAAGGCATGGAATAACGGGCTGGTTTTCTGCCATAAGACCGACTTCTGCTGCATCCAGCAACTGCACACCAGTAGGGCTGATGGATTCTACCTCATGCATCACCTGCTCGAGTACAGAAGGGATAATGAACGCCTTCGCATGTCAGCTACTACCAAAGATGCCAAGATTGTCAGCTTGGCCACAAGCATAGGAAAGACACCAGATCATTGAATCCAAGCTGAGTTTTATCAGGTACAGTATGAACTTGCCCAGGCAATCATGAAGCAGGTCCTCGAACCAACGGGGATGTTCTACCATGGGCCAATCACGCGGGTTGATGTTCGGGCACTGCTAGTCGCTCAGTGTCTGGACCTGAAGCCTTTCAAGAAGCTCGGGTGCTTCCTCCCTAACTATGAAGATTGGACCGCCGACATAGAGGACTAATTGTCGATGACAATGTGTCATCACTGTCTTTCTATTGCAAAACTTTGAATTTATGCATGATGAAACTATGTGATGTAGTTAAACCGCGTGTTCCTGAACTAGCCTAGATCGCTATAGTTAAATAGTTTGGGTATGAGGAACTTTGTCATTTATGTTTACTATAAGTTTCTTGTATTTTCTAATTATGCATCTTTGTTTTCTTAAGTACATTATGTTGCATATTATCGTTCAATTCATCAACTGACGATGCAGGTACATAGATCAGAGATGGTGAAGGACTGCTACACCGTGTTCGTTGGGAGGGTTCTAGGAGTCTACAACCATTGGCCAGATGCTCAGGCCCAGGTGGACAAGTACCCGGGTGCTAGCCACAGAGGGTTTGACAGCAGAGCCGAAGCGGATAGTAGTTTCTTGAGGTGGACGCCCCGGCATGAGCAGGGGCGGGACTACCGGTGCCTCAAGTACTACATAGTCGCGCTCCTGCTCATGTTGATCGCTCTTCTCTTCTACATCATGGTATAGATAGAGATGATGAAACTTGTGTGTGTGCCATGACCATGCAGTTGCACTTATTCGAGACATGACATGACTTGTGTATTGCTATTTTCGAGATGTGGTGATTTGTGCTGAATGATGATAATGATGATGATGGTATGACGAGACTACTGTATGTCTATGATATGATGAGAATAGTGTATGTTTAGTATGATCTGATGAAACTACTATATAGAGTCTATATAAATACATCACAAATACATAGAATGGGTGTAAATCTGTTAAAGAAGGAATACTAGCAGTAGCGCTGGAAGCACCTACTAGTAGCGCTGGGTTATCAGCAGCGCATCGTTTGTTCAAGCGCTACAGAGAGTTAGCAGTAGCACTGGTCAGTGCAGCACTACTGCTAACCATACTTACCAGTAGCGCTGCGCATACAAGCGCTACTGCTATAACTTAGTTGTCGCATGCTAGTAGTAGTGCTGGACCCAGCGCTAATGCTATGTATATTTCAAGCGCTACTACTAGGGATTTCCCTAGTAGTGGCCGGAAAAGGCCCCTAGATGGGATCTCACGTGTACAGAAGGTTGGAGCGGTGGAAAAGTGTTTTCTTGGATGCCCCCATTGGTTTTGGGGATATATGGGAATATATAGGCAAAAGAATTAGGTTAGGAGGTGCACGAGGGGCCCACAAAGGTGTGGGCACTCCCTACCCCCTGGGCGCGCCCTCCGTCCTTGTGGCCGCCTCGTGGCTCCTCCGACTTCATCTCCAAGTCTCCTGGTTGTCTTCTGGTCCAAGAAAACAATCATCGCTAAGGTTTCATTCCGTTTGGACTCCGTTTGCTATTCCTTTTCTGCTAAACTCAAAAACTAGGAAAAAACAGGAACTGGCACTGGGCTCTAGGTTAATAGGTTAGACACAAAAATAATATAAAATAGCATATTAATGCATATAAAACATCCAAAACAGATAATATAATAGCATGGAACAATCAAAAATTATAGATACGTTGGAGATGTATCAGGTCTTGGCTCCAAGATTTTTTTTAGTTATTCCATAAAAAGTCTCCAAAAAGTTTTGTCCAATTCTGAGAACTTTTATTTCTGCACAAAAACAACACCATGGTAGTTCTGTTGAAATCAATGTTAGTTTAATTCAAATCATGCAAATTAGAGTCCAAAGCAAGAGCAAAATTGTTTGGGAAAGTACATACGACTGAGACGTATCAACTCCGGCAAGCTTAACTCATTGATTGTCCTCAAGAAATTCAGTTGACAAACTGAAAGTGATAAAGAAAAACTTTTACTAACTCTTTTGTTCTTGTTTTTATATATATGCTTAATTAATACCCAGGTTTTCAGCAAAGATTATAGATAACCATGCAAATGATAACTCTTAGAAATTATATTCACTCTTCTCAATGGCATAATCAATTAGCGAGCAATAATGAAATACAACACTTTGTCAAAGCAATCATGATATAATATGACAATAATGTTATCTCACTATCGCTTTCTGAGACTGCAAAACATAAATGTAGAGCACCCCCAAAGTTCAAGCATCGACTAAACATTGTAATTCATGGTAGAAAAGATCCAGTCATGATGCACACAACATTAACTATACACAATGCATGAGAATGACAATAGTGCTCTCAGGACTGGTTACTGTTTGAGAAGGTGACGACTCAACAATAAAAGTAAAATGACATAAAAGTAAATGGATAGGCCCTTCGCAGAGGGAAGAAGGGATTTGCAGAGGTGCCAAAGCTCAAAGCTTAAATCAGAGATAAATATAATTTTTGGAGGTATATCTTTCCTGTCAACGCTACGACCGAGAGCTTTCAATATCTTCCATGCTAAACAAATTAGTGGCGGTTCCCAAGCGGTAAAAGTAAGGTTACTCCCCCTCCACCAACAAACACAAGCCATGGATAGCCGAATCCTCTAGTGCCCTCCAAACCAACAACAGTCCTGGGGAGTTTGTTTTATTATTATTGCAATTTTGATTATGCGATTGGGCATCCCGATTACCGGCCTCTCTCGTGCAAGACGAGTGAATAAACGATCATCATGAGAATAACCCGCTTAGCATCAAAGATATTGACCGCCCCTTGTTGCTCCATTAGTGGTACAGGCACACAAAACAGATGTTCATTTGAATATTTAGAGGTGGCACATGAAAATTCACTTGGAACGGCAGACTAATACCGCATATAGGTAGATATAGTGGACTCATTCTGAATAACTTTTGGTTTAAGGATTTTGATGCACAAGTAGTATTCCCGCTTAGTACAGACGAAGGCTAGAAAATAGGTTAGAAGCGACCAACTAGAGAGCAAAAACAGTCATAATTATGCATTATGAATAATTAACATTGAATACTAGCATGAGTAGGATGTAATCACCATGAACATAAATATCGTGGAGGCTATGTTGGTTTGGAATCAACTACATGCGTGAACATGTGCCAATTCAAGCCACTCGAAACATTCAGAGGAGGATACCATATCATCATACTACATCACAATCATCTTAATGCATGTTGACAGTCAAGATAAATCATTATCCACCCCTAGCTACTTAATCATGGCACATGAACAACTACAATCTCTAATTGTCATCATAAACATGTTTAATCAAAATATGCTGAATCATGGATACTGAGTTAAACATATTAAAAAACAAAAACAAGTTGAGTTCAAACCTGCTTTTCCTTGCCACGGTCACTTCATCAAATATCGTCATTATTGCCTTTCACTTGCACGACCAAATAATAAGAAAATAATAATAGTGCAAGAGTGTCGTGGACTAAGTTGGGATCTGTAAACATTTTATTCAAAGGAGAAGACAAGGTAAATGGGCTCTTTGTCCGATCAACAATAATGCAAATGAGAGCCACTAAACATTTTCATCATGGTCTACTCCCAATAATGACTCAACGAAATAAAAGAATTTCAGAGAAACACACAAAAATATTTTTGGAGTTCTTTATTTTTCTTGAAGAAAGCAAATTAAGGAAGGAGAAAAAAACGAGAAAAACTATTTACACGGGAAAGCTCCCAACAAGCAAAAGAAGAACGGGAAATATTTTTGGGTTTTCTTTTAATACTAGAACTAATTTAAACTAGAAAGAAAAACCGAAAAGAAGCAAAAAATATTTTAGGGTTTTCTCAAAGTTTTTCAAACACACAAAGAGAAAAAATAAAACTAACATGGATTATACAATGGAAAAGGGTGAACACCGACTACTGGAATGAGATGTGTGAATATGAATGTAATGTCAGTTGGAAATACGTACTCCCCCAAGCTTAGGCTTTCACCTAGCTTGGTAATCACCATTGCTAGTCTGGGTAATAATCAAAGTGGTTGCTCGTGGAGGCTCTCGGTGCCTCCACCTCGGCCCGACGAGTGACTTCTACTGTTGTGTTGTACTCACGTGCCTCGCTCTCATAAATGTAATATCTTTGTTTACTTTGAAAGTCAAAAAGAGCAGGCGTAGGCAAAATAACAGATACAATGTGCTCCTTATTAAAAATTAAGTTATAGTCATAGTTCTAAGCTTTATACTTAATAAACTCACTCATGGCGTTGTATTGCATCAAAATCTAGATATTGGTCAAGATAAGATCATTAGGCATAGGTGAAACTCCCTGCCTTGCAGCTACGCGAGAGGCATAAATTCCCCCATAAAAATGACCACTACTCGCGTTGCGTTGCAGCCTTCATGCAACAATGGCCCCAAGATTATAATGTTAAATGCCCATTATAGCAATATGTATGAGGCTCAAATCAGGAGCACAGAGTGTACTGCAGTCTTGTTTTCCTACTACGCATTTGCCATTAAACAATGCAAAATAATGAATAGAGGGAAATTGAATACTTTTGATCCTAGCTTTTGTGACTCCTTTATCCTCACCATTGCAAAGACTAGTAAGAAACATCTCATAATCAGATTTTGGTGGTTCATCTAACAAACCCCAATATGGAAGTTTACATGCATTACATAATTCTTCTAGAGGTATATTATAAGCTTGATCATATAGGTGAAACAAGACTCTAGAAGTGCGAGAATGAAACTCAAACTTTTTAGTGAACGAGATGGTCAGATTGTAGTGTTGCGTGCACTTATCTGCGATGAAGGGAGCGAGGTCAGTGTTGTGAACATATTCATCAAATTCTTATTTAATACCTGCGCCTATCATGAACTCATCGCATGGCCACCAACATTATTTGGTGTTGGAATCCCGCACTAAGCTTGCCCTTGGCTCAACATAAGCTTGTCATATCGAGCCCTCACTCAACGATGTCTCTAAGGACCTCCTCTTCGAAGAACTCCTCCTAAAGAGATTCATTTTTGTTTGAACAAATTTCTGAAATTTTTAGGCCAGAAAATGATGTCAACAAAACTTCACAAGATTGGTAGCAACTACTCATATGGATGTCTAGAGGCTATATCAAGCATTCAAACTACTGGTTCAACATGCAAGCTCATTTTCAATAGCACCAAGAGCAGCTAATTATGCAAAATATAATCCACAAAAACAAAAACTAATTAAAGCAATGGAGGAGTCACATACCAAGTAGCAATCCCCCAAAACAGTTTCGGAAATGGAGCTCTGAGCTAGGAGATCAAAATCTCAGCTTTGGGAGCAACAACATGAGAGAGAGAGAGAGAGCTACCAGGATTTTTTCTGGAGGTAAGATACGAAGTGGACTAAAGGGATAAGTGATGGGGTCCCTTTGGTGCCCACCACCCGCCAAGGTGTGCCCAGGGGGAGGGCACGCCCTGGTGCCTTGTGGGGACTTAGGGCATCCCCCTGGGATGGTTTCAGTGCCAATTGTTTTAAAATATTTAGGGAAAAATCATGTAAAAATTTCAGGTCATTTTGAGCACTTCCATTTTTGGCACTTTTTTATTGCATGGATGATTCAGGAAAATAGGATATTTATTGCATTCTATTGGATTTAACTAAAAATAACTGAAAAGTGGGTACAGAAGGTTGTGCCTACTACATTCATCGACCATATGCCTCTCAGAAATAATCCATTAATAAGGTTGATCAAGTCTTATTAACAAACTACTTCCGATTAACATGAAACCGAAGAATCTTCATAAAACACTAAGTTACCTCAACGTTGATATGCATCTCCCCAATTATAAGTGTTTCATATTTATTTTTGATAGTAGGAAGAGGAATTTGAAAACTCCCAATAGTGATTGCCGGAGTAACTTCAATAACATGAATACCGTTTACTTGAAACTATTTCTTTTGAAAGTGTGCCATATGTTCATTACCATTTATATGAAAAGTGAGCATGCTTTTGTTGCAATCAATAACAGCCTCTGCAATATTCAAAAAGGGTCTACCAAGGATTATCTACATGTTGTCTTCCTCAGGCATGTCAAGTATAACAAAGTATGTTAAGATAGTAACATTTGCAACTACAACGGGCACATCCTCACAAACACCGATACGTATGGCAGTTGATTTGTCAGCCATTTGCAATGATATCTTAGTGGAGTTGAGCTTATTCAAATCAAGTCTTTTATATAAAGAGAAAAGCATAACACTAATATTAGCTCCTAAATCACATAAAGCAGTTTTGACATAATTTCTTTTAGTTGAGCATGGTATAGTTGGTATTCCTGGATCTCCTAATTTCATAGGTACTCCATCCTTAAAAGAGTAGTTTGCAAGCATGGTGGAGATTTCAGCTTTAGGTATTTTCCTTTTATTAGTGACAATATCTTTCATATATTTAGCATAAGGGGCTATCTTTAAAATATCAATCAAACGAGTACGCAAAAAAGACTGGCCTAAGTATTTCAGCGAAACGTTCAAATTCTTCCTCATCCTTTTTCTTAGATGGTTTATGTTGGGGATATAACTACTGAGTATAAACTGCCTAGGAGGGGCCAGGTTATGCTCACAAGGAATCCTCCATATTGAAGCCAATGAAGTCAAGGAATATGGCACTTTACTATAGGGATTTAGAGGCCCAGAGCCGAAGGGCGGATTAGGGCCCATAGACGTAAACCGCCATGAGATATGTAACTTGTGTTGTAACATAGGGAAAGGTAGAAACCGAGCCGGACATGTGTATGAGCCGGCCTCGGTATTCTATAAACCGCGGAGCGTCAACCTGTGTATATAAAGGGACAACCCGGCGGCGGTTCAGGGACAAGAAACAACAACTCGAGAGATAGGTAAAGCGGATTCGCTCCCTGCTCATCGAGTCCCCAAAAATTCCACCACAACTGGATCGTAGGCTTTTACCTTCACCGCGAGGGGCTGAACTAGTATAAACTCCCCTTGTCCTTTGTCCGGTTTAACCCCTTTAAGCTAATCTCGTTGAGATGGCTCCACGACTAAGTCCTCTCACTAGGACATCTGACGTGCTAATTCCACGACAGTTGGTGCCCATCGTGGGGCTATCGCATGATGGTTTCGAGTTCTTAAATGGCAACTTTGAAGGACTCAAGGGATACATAGTGGGCCGGATGACCACGAGCCGTCGCGGCAAGCTCTACATCGACAATGCAGGCTGGGGCCCCGAGGCCGGATCAATCTGTCGGATTTCGGGTTCCGGCAGACCCTTGAGGTTTGAACTCTGGGGTGCGCACGAAGATCTTTCCCCTACCAACTCGCGTCTCGATGGCTCGCAAGGAATCTAGGCTGGCAAGAAGAACACACAAGGGACACAAGGTTTATACTGGTTCAGGCCACCATTGTGGTGTAATACCCTACTCCAGTGTGTGGTGTGGTGGATTGCCTCAGGGGCTGATGATGAACAATACAAAGGGAGAACAGCCTAGCGAGGGGCTGTTCTTGAGCTGGTGCGATGAACTGCTTGGGTGAGTTCAATCGCTTCTCTCTCTCTCTCTCTCTCTCTCTCTCTCTCTCTCTCTCTCTCTCTCTCTCTCTCTCTCTCTCTCTCTCTCTGATCGATCCCCCCTTTGCCCTGTGGTGGCTACCTCTATTTATAGAGAGAGGCCCTGGGCCTCTTCCCAAATAATGAGCGGGAAGGGCGCCAACAATTGGCCATTTTGAAGGGGAACATCTAGTACACTTATCCTGACTAAAGTTGGTCTACGGCTGCCAAAGGCTTTGACGATGACGCCGTCCTGGGCTCCACGATCACCTCCATCCTGCCGTTCTGCTGGTCTTGGTCTTGTTGCACCGAAACGGTAACCTTTGCTTGATGCCTTGGCCTGTGCTTGCCCCCTTTGCATCGAAGGGGAAACAAGGACACTGCACGGGCCGGCACCCGCCTGGTCTCGATCGTCATGGCTTGCATCACGGACTCCTCGCGAGGTGCCCTGCCTTGATCTCTCAGCCTCCTCGCGAGCCTGCCTGATGAGGCCGCTCCTGAGGAAGCTTCCTGTCGTCCGCCCCGCGAGGCTTGGCCCCTCGCGAGGGTCTTGAGCTTGAGCTGATGAAGCTGGGCTGCACTGGGCCCCCACTTGAGCCACGCCGCAGGCCGCAGGCAGGCAAGTCTGGGGACCCCCGTTCCTAGAACGCCGACAGTAGCTCCCGGGCCCAAGGCGCGCCTGGACTTGGCTTAGCAGAGAGGCAAAAGGGCAAGTGCAAAGCACCGCGGGCCCCAATATCCTACGGCCTTGGGTGCTGCATGGCGATTGATTGGACGTGGGCGTCTTTGCTTCCCCACGACGCCTTGGAAACCGCACGACTTGACAAGTCCCTGCATGCAAAAATGGGTCATGATTACCTGCGATCGTGGTGGCCGACGGTTGGCCTTCTCCGTCTATAAGTACGGAACGATGCGAGCCTTTCCAGTCCATCCCTTCCAGCTATTCCTTTTCTTCTTCTTCCTTGCCCTTGCTCCACATTACGCCAATGGCACCAATCCACCGGTTTTCTATAGAAGAGAAGGGGAAGGCCCCCCGAGAGGGTCCCGACCCGCTTCCACTGAAGAAGCGGCTAGTCCTCTACCGCCGAGATGAGGGTACTCGTCAGGAGGCGTCAAGGCCCTGGTACGAGCGGCCGCCGCCTGGGTTTCCGCTGCCCTTGTACACCCGAATCGAGGGCCCTAGAGAAGAAGGCATCGAGCGACACCGATGGCGCCATCGCCAATGCCGGGGAGTTACGGCGGTGCGCGTCGTTCCTCCTGGAGTCCACGCCGAGGGCTCCTCTCATGAGCTTGTGCTTCACGCTGCCATGCCTCCTCGATCTTGGATTCGTTTTCCTCCCTCCTTCGCCTTCAAGATTCCGCCGAGGGGGCCTCGGGAGCTTTGGCTGCAGCACGCCGACTGCAGCACCCCCACGATCGGGGCGAAGGTCGAGGTTGTCGCCCTGGGCAAGGTCTTCCTGACCCGCAGCTGGGGCGAGATCACCCGGCTCTGCCGTACAGGGGGCGCCCACGTAATCTACATCGAATACGATGGCGCCTCCTTGATGTTCTTCAAGGTCTTCGACGCGGAAGGACGCCGGCTGGAATGCTGCCCCAAGGAAGGCGGCCGGGGCATCGGAGTGGCGAGGACCAGGCCTGCCAACCGCTTCCCCAGCAGCTCCTCAGGCAGCAGCGGAGGAGCCGGAGGGTCCAGCGACTCCGCCGAGCTTCATGTGACTCCAGAGATGAGCAACGACAGCTACGATCCCCCGAGCTCGCGTCGCGCCCGGAGCAGGGCAGCCGCATCAGGCCGCCGACGCCACTGATTTGGATGGGGTTGGTGCCGGCGCCTGACGGCCCCTTGTTGATGATGGCGTCTCCTGCGGAGGCGTGCGTAGTTAGCGTTCCTTAGGATTATCGCCTTTTGTTCCCTGCGAGGAATCGAAGTACCACCCCGCGGGGTATGTAAGGCGTTAGCCATGTCTTCTGTGAATATTATATCCTTATTATGAATCGATGCGAGATGCTTGTCCTGTCCCGGCTCGACTCCCCCTTTCTTTCCTCACGAGGGCTTGGTGCTCTATGCCGACAGGTCCCAGTCCCCAGGCAAGCTTCAGCCATCACTGGTATGCCAGGTCGCGATGCCGTGGTCAAGGCCAGGAGGTGAGCGACCCAAGGTCCAGTAAGAGCCCCTGAGTCGCGCTGCTCAGGAGGTCCCTTTTAGCACTCAAGCAGCCTCCGCTGGGCAAGATAGGTAGGCAGCGTCGCCGTGACAGAGCTGCAGTAGGCGAGGGTTTAGCGCTGAGTCGATTCAGTTTTTGTGTGACTTATCTTGTAGGTTTAGAGTAGTTTTCGACGGAGTGTCGGGCCTGCGTGGCGGCAGCTGAGGTGTTGCTGGGTTAGGTCCTCGTGAGCTTCTTCCCTCTTCCCCACACTTTCCTTAATGCTCTACGTCCTTAGGTCCCGTCCCTCGAGCAAGCTCAGCCACCGCTGGTATGACAGGTCGCGTTGCAGTGGGTCAAGGCCAGGGGGTGAGGGCTGGAGAGCCAGTAAGAGCCCATGAGTCGTGATGCTCAGGCGCCCCCCTTTTAACGTGCAAGCAGATCGTGCCGGAGAGAGGGAGAGAGAGCTCGCAACGTCCCCAGCATTACTTCTGGAGTGGGTCCTGCATACCAATCACGAGGGGAAACAAGGTGTGTCGTTACGGTTGCCAGCCAACCATTGGTCGCTCTGAGGGAGTGATTGGGGCACTGAGGGCCTGGTGAGGTGGTGCCTTGCGGGGCTACCACGGCCAGAGCTCGACCACTCAGATTTATCGGTGTTGCAGGGACGGACCCGTACGCAAGTGCCGTGCTAGAGCGAGCGGCTCCAAAGGTAGGTGTCAATCGAGCAGGCGATTAGGTCAAGCATGTTAAGCATGAATGAGCAAATCCATTTAGATAGATGTAGAAAAAGCAAACGCCACCGGGTCAGGCCCGAGCAGCTTGGGGATAATGCAGCCCGAATGGCGCCCCCAACAAGGTAGGTAAAGAGCATAAGCAAAACGGATACATGCTGTAGGGACGGACCCACACGACCTGGGAATGATGCAGCCCTGTGGGCGCTCCCATCTGAAAATGGAACTTTGAAAGATGTCACCTGATACTGTTGGAGATGAAGTGATGCTGAAGTAGCGGACAACGCGTGGTGAGGAGGCCGACCCTCACAAGCTCTCGGGACCTGGAGCCTCGAGAGGCTCCGGGGGCACAGGTGGATCTTCGAGGACCATCTCCATCTCTGCCAGGACCGCACAATGCCTGACCTCCTGAGCCTCCAGAATGCTCCTCATCAGGCGCTGATGAGCAGCAGCCGCGTTTGGCAGGCCGAAAGGCATGCGAACGTAGCTGTGAGGTGGACCCTCGCAATGCCCCACGCGTGAAGGCCAGAGGCGCTCCTGAGATGCGGCTCGGTTGAGCCCTGGTACGTCGATGCAGACGCGCAGCCCACCATCTTCGCCTGGATGTGGGGCTACGGCGGGCAAGCGGCGGCTGCTACGCATGACTCTTGACTCTTGTAGCTCCTGAATGTTTCTCGCGATGAACTCCTGAGGGTTTGGCCCTCCTTGCCTCATACCTTTTTGAGGAAAACGCGCCTTGAAGCACGCCTCCAAGTGGTGCCCGAGCGCCTCCCTCGTGACCTTGGCAAAGTCAGTGGCTCTCCAAGAAAGAGCCCCTGATCCCTGCCTGAGGAGGGCGCCGGGCGCGCCTTCCTATGCGATAGAGGGTGGCGCCCCCTGAACAGGCGTGAATCCTGACGCAACGCCTCTGGAGGCACCCGCCTCTTGATGGCTTGGGCCAGGCGAAGCCTTCTTCTTCTTAGGGACCGCCTCGGGAAGTCTCCCGCTCCTGTGATCTGGGTCTTCGATTGCCGCGGCTTGGAAGGCACGCTCAAGAGAACAAAATGCATCCCTTGCCTCACAGGGTACTGTGATGACTCTACCGCTTCCTGGCATCTTGAGGACGTTGTAGCCATGGTGAGTCACTGCCATGAACTTGGTCAGGGCTGGGTACCCGAGGATGGCATTGTATGGCAGGCGAATGTGGGCGACGTCGAAGTCAATGAGCTCAGTGCAGTAGTTGTTGCTCTGCCCAAAGGTGGTTGGAAGGCGAACTTGCCCTATCGGAACAGTGGAACCATCAGTGACTCCTCAGAAAGGCTTGGTCGGCTGAATCTGATCATATGTCACTTGGAGATTGTTGAATGTTTCGACGGACAGGACGTTGAGTCCTGCTCCACCATCGATGAGGGTCTTGGTGACTTGCACATTGCTGATGACTGGGGAGCAAAGCATCGGGATGACTCCGGCCGTTGCTGCACACTTGAGCTGATCCGCTGAGCTAAACGTGATAGCCCACGCAGACCACCTGAGAGGGCGTGTGGCCTCAAGCTTGGGGAGGACTACATTCACCTCGCGAGTGAACTGCTTGAAGATGCGCTGTGAGGCTGGGGCCTAGGCGCCGCCCAGGATGCAAGCGATTGCGCGCGGCTCCTGGAAGCCCCCAGCCCCCTCGTCCTGATGTTGGTCCTCATTCCTCCTTGGTGGTGGTGGTAGAGGAGGGAGGCCTGCGTTGCCGTGCGGGCGATCCTCATGAGGGTGATCCCTCCAACCACCCTCGCGAGGCTGGTCCTGCCAGCGGTCCTCGCGAGGTCGGTCACGCCACCCTTGGCGAGGGCCACGGTCTTCCCATCATCCTCCACCTCTTCCTCCTCCTCAGCCATAGCCCCGATCGTTGCGCTCGGGGTGTCGGCCGATACGCCCATCTCGCACGGCCTTGAGCTCTTGACATTCGTTGGTCTTGTGGGTGTGGAGGTCGTGGTACACGCAGTATCGGCTGCCCTTGGATGACTCAGGCTGATCCCTGCCTCGCTTGGTGTCTGGCTCTGCCGCGAGCACAACATCTCACTTCGCTTCACGTCCTTGACCTTGGGCTTCTTCTCTTCCGGATCAGCAGCTGGGAGCTCGAGGATGGAGAGGCGCCCTTCCTCAGCCCTGGCACACTTGGTCGCCGAGTTGAACAGCTCTAGGGATGTGCATAGGTCTTCATGGATTGCTAGCTCCTCTTTCATCTTGATGTCACTCACGCCATCGGAGAAGGCTGAGATGATAGCTTCCTCAATCACCCTGGTGATCTTGAGGCGGGCGTTGTTGAAGCGCTGGATGTACTTCTGCAGGGTCTCTCCTAACTGTTGCTTGATGCGGCGCAGGTCACTCATGGCCGGGGGCCGGTCGCGAGTGCCTTGGAAGTTGGCGATGAAGCGAGTGCGCATCTCATCCCAGGAGGAGATCGTGCCAGGACCAAGGTTCAGGAGCCAGGTGCGGGCACCATCCTTGAGCGCCATGGGAAACCAATTTGCCATGACCTTTTCGTCCCTGTTGACGGCTTCGATGCCCAGCTCGTAGAGCTATAGGAACTCCACGGGGTCTGTAGTGCTGTCGTAGCGAGGGGGCAGGTCAGGCTTGAACTTGCCTGGCCATGCGACACTGCATAGCTCAGGGGTAAAGGCGCGGCAGCCTGCGGTGGCCACCGGAGCCCTTTGCTGGTGTGGGGCTTGCTCCTGGAAATTCCCACGCGTCGCCGCTTGGAGCAGCGTGGGGTCTTGACGTGGTGGCGCAGGGATGCGGTCATGGCGCACGGGTGCTGGGAGCATGCGAGCACCTTCTTGGGGACGAGGGATTTCTTCGCAGCTCCTTTCTTGTCGCACGGGTGCCGGACATGGAGGGTCTCATCCTGGGGCCGTGCACCTTGGAGCCAGGGTGCCTTCTTGGGAAGGAGGTGGCGGAGGCACCTCCTGATCCTCGCCTCCTGCGTAGGATGGAGGGCGAGGCAGCGAGGGGGATGGCAAAGGAGAGCCCCCTGCGGCACTGACGAGCTCGGTGATGCGAGCGAGCCAGTCCTCGTAGAGGTCGTCGATGGGATGGTAGTGCAGGAGCTCACGTGCCAGGAGCAGTGCATCGTGCACGTCCGTGGGGGCGCGACATGCGTGGGACGACGAACCGGCTGGAGTCAGCCACGGGGTGGCGGTGCGGCCTTCCCGCCGCACCAAAGGATGCAGGGACGAGGCTTGCTGCTCGTTCCCCGCCGGGCCGGTGGCGGCGTTGGCGGCAGGTGACGGGGAACGACGGGGGCGTCCGCCAACGGGCGCCGTCTGGGCAACACGGGTGGCGAGAGCAGCCCGATGCTCGGCGCGAGCCCGACGAGCGTCAACCATGGACACGACGGAAGATCGCACGCGAACAACGGAAGAAAGATTTCGGAGCACCCCTACCTGGTGCGCCAAATGTTGGATTTCGGGTTCCGGCAGACCCTTGAGGTTCGAACTCTAGGGTGCGCGTGAAGATCTTTCCCCTACCAACTCGCGTCTCGATGGCTCGCAAGGAATCTAGGCTAGCAAGAAGAACACACAAGGGACACGAGGTTTATACTGGTTCAGGCCACCATTGTGGTGTAGTACCCTACTCCAGTGTGTGGTGTGGTGGATTGCCTCAGGGGCTGATGATGAACAATACAAAGGGAGAACAGCCTCATGAGGGGCTGTTCTTGAGCTAGTGCGATGAACTGCTTGAGTGAGTTCAATCGCTTCTCTCTTTCTCTCTTTCTCTCTCTCTCTCTCTCTGATTGATCCCCCCTTTGCCCTGTGGTGCCTAGCTCTATTTATAGAGGGAGGCCCTGGGCCTCTTCCCAAATAATGAGCGGGAAGGGCGCCAACAATTGGCCATTTTGAAGGGGAACATCTAGTACACTTATCCTGACGAAAGTTGGTCTATGGCTGCCAAAGGCTCTAACGATGATGCCGTCCTGGGCTCCACGATGACCTCTATCCCGCCGTTCTGCTGGTCTTGGTCTTGTTGCATCGAAGCGGTAACCTTTGCCTGATGCCTTGGCCTGTGCTTGCCCCCTTTGCACCAAAGGGGAAACAAGGACACTACGCAGGCCAGCGCCCGCCTGGCGCCCGCCTGGCGCCCGCCTGGTCTCGATCGTCATGGCTTGCATCACGGGCTCCTCGTGAGGTGCCCTGCCTTGATCTCTCCGTCTCCTCATGAGCCTGCCTAATGAGGCCGCTCCTAAGGAAGCTTCCTATCGTCCGCCCCGCGAGGCTTGGCCCCTCATGAGGGTCTTGAGCTTGAGCTGATGAAGCTGAGCTGCACTGGGCCCCCACTTGAGCCATGCCGCAGGCCGCAGGCAGGCAAGTCTGGGGACCCCCGTTCCCAGAATGCCAACACAATTGAGTACGGGTATCGGGTCCCGTTTGGCGGAATTCACGTCTTCATCGGCAAGATCGGCGACCGGGCCCTGAGCCGGACATCTGCACGGACCTCATCGAGATGGCTCAGCGTGCAAGCCCTGCCCGGGTTCAGCCTGCCATGAAGCGTGCGTTCGTGGGATTCATCCATGGTGCGGAATCTAAACCGGTGTCCGATGGTGAGACGGTCATTTACTCTAATGGCGAATCATCCACCGGCGAGACCGAGTCACTGTACCAGCTACAAGATGGCCGGTTAGGCGGCTCTTCCGATGGCGACAGTATTCCGGACCCCCTTGAACCGCCAAACTGGGTTGCGATCTTCATGGCCGGTATGCAGCCCACATTGCAATCTTCAACTATAGCAGCGATGACTTCCGGATCGGCAGCCGGGGCAGGAGGCCCCGCACGCCGGCCGGCTCAAGTTCTATCTGGTTTATTGGACGCCTGGACGACATTGTTGACCACAGCAGTTACCCGGAGACTCAAGATCGGCATAATGCGAAGGTCGCAAAGCTGCGGGATCAGATAACTTAGGCCAAGGAGGACTTGGCGGCTGAGGAAACCAGGATGGCTGATGAGCGGGCCGCTTTAGATGCCCGGTCACAGCGGATTTAGGCAGAGAAGTACCAGCTCATGCTGGATCAGAATGCTTCAAACGACGTGTTAAGAAGGAGGCATCGGTCTCGTCTACCGCCGGTTTATGAAGCAATGAATCTCTTCAACACGCCAGGAGCAGGACCAAGTAATCCGGCAGCAGTAAACCGGACTGAAGCACCTGGGACAGGAGCGCCAGATCAGCCATGGGTGACGGACCCGCCTCGACAAACAGATAACCCGCCACAGTACATGCCGACCCCGCCGGGTCACTTCTCCACCCCTTTGGATAACATGATTGCTATGGTGTCTCAATTGGCAGCTATTCCAATGGACGGCGAGTCTCCAGCGGCGGTTGAGACGCGGCGGGCCAGGGATCTCCTTCAAACCGCTATGGTACAGCAGCAGTGTTGGGGATATGACTACTAAGGGTAAGCCGCCCAGGAGGGGCCGGTTCACCCTCAACTTCACTGAAGCCCATGAAGACCCACAAGATGGCGCTTTATTAATGAAGCTTAGGGGCCCAGAGCCCAAGGGGATTAGGGCCCATAGTGGTAAACCGTCATGGTTATGTAACTTGTATTGTAAGTTAGGAAAGGAGATACCGAGGCGGACACTTGTATGAGTCGGCTTCGGGACTCTGTAGACCGGCCGGGCATCAACCTATGTATATAAAGGGACGACCCGGTGGCGGTTCAGGGACAAGAAGCAACAACCGAGACCCAGGCAAAGCATATTTGCTCCCTGGTCATCGGAACCCAATCAATCCCATCACAACTAGACGTAGGCTTTTACCTTCATCGAAGGGGCCGAACTAGTATAAAACTCTCGTGTCCCTTGTCCGGTTTAACCCTTCAAGCTAACCCGCCGTGATGGCTCTACGACTAATTCCTTCCATGAGGACATCTGACATGTTAATTCCACGACAGTTGGCGCCCACCGTGGGGCTATCGCATGATGGTTCAAGTTCTTGAAGGGCAGCTCTGAAGGACTCAAGGGGTACGTGGTTGGCTGGATGACCAAGAGTTGTCGCGGCAAGCTCTACATCAACGACGAAGCATGGGGCCCTAAGCCGGTTCAATCGAGTACGGATATCGGGTCCCCTTTGGCGGAATTCATGTCTTCATCGGCAAGATCAGCGAACCAGGCCCTGAGCCGGACATCTGCACCGACCTCATCGAGACGGCTCAGCATGCAAGTCCTACCCGGGTTAAGCCCTCCGTAAAGCGTGCGTTCGTAGGATGTGTCCATGGGATTGGATCTGAACCAGTGTCTGAAGGCGAGACGGCTGTTTATTTCGACAGCGAGTCATCCACTGGCGAAATTGAGTCCCTATACCAAATTCATGATGGTGTGTTTGAAGGATATTCCGATGGCAACAGTATTCCGGACCTCCTTGAACCACCAAGTTGGGTTGTTGTTTACATGGCCGGAACACAGCCCACTTTGCAGTCTTCATCTACAGCAGCAATGAATGCCGGATCAGCGGCCGCGACAGGAGGCCCGGGGCGCCGATCGGCTCAAGTTCTCTCCGTTTGATGGATGCCTGGGCGACCTTGTTAACCATGACAGTTACCCCGGAGACGTAGGATCAGCACAATGCGGACATTGCGAAGCTAAAGGACCAGATAATTTAGGCTAAGGAGGACCTGGCAACTAAGGATGCTAGGATGGCTGAAGAACGGGCCGCTTTGGATGCCCAGTCACAGCAGATACAGGCGCAGAATTACCGGCTCCTGTTGGATCAGAATGCATCAAACAACGTAATGCGAAGGAAGTACCAATCGCGTATGCAGCCGGTCTTCGAAGGATTGAATCTCTTTAATACACCGGGGGCTGGGCCGAGTAACCCAGCAGCTGCAAACCGGACCGACGCGCCTAGGGCAGCACCGGATCAACCACGAATAACGGAACCACCTTGATGAACGGATAACCCACCGCAATACGTGTCCACACCACCGGGTCACTTCTCGAGCCCTTTGGATAACATGATTGCCGTAGCATCTCACCTGGCAGCCATTCCGATGGAGGGCGATTCACTGGCGGCTATTAAGACGCGGCGGGCCAAGGATCTTCTTCAAACCGCCGTGGTGCAGCAGCAGGCTTATTCTTATAGCCGAGATAGAATTCATTCAACCCCCCGTCCGAGCAAAAGCTATAGCAGGCACATGGATAAACCGGAAGTATCTAGCAGTGCGCGGCGCCGTAATGCTCAAGACGTGGTGGATAATGGCAGAGCAAGAAGGGAGGCCGCTTTGGCAGCACAATATGCGGGTCGTTATCAACCTACCCCGGTTCAGCCAGCAGCATCAGTAGACCGAGGCACCGGGCTTGCCTTTAGTTCCTGGGGAGTGCCGTGTCTCATTCCGGCTCTCCGTAATGTGCGACTGCCCAAGGATTTCAAGGGTCCACGTAAGGTGCCTAATTACACCGCGGGTCAGCCACCTGAGGCGTGGGTCGAGAGTTATGAGACGGCAATGGAGATGCTGGATGTGGATGAAGCGGCCTGTGCAAAGTACTTCACGATGATGTTGGAAGGGACAGCCTGTACTTGGTTGAAAAATCTACCAGCCAACTCTATCGAGTCATGGGATCAGTTGAAAGCCCGGTTTATAGCCAATTTCAAAGACATGTGCAAACAGCCTATGTCCATTGTGGATCTGGACGCCTGTGTTCAAGGGGAGAACGAGTCAACAACTCATTGGGTGCGCCGGGTTTCAGAAGTTTTGCATTCGTCAGACCGGATTAACGCTGGCCAAGCAATCATAACACTAGAGCGTAATTGCCAGTTTAAGTCACTAAAGATGAAGTTCGGACGGCTCAAGCGCCACTGCAATGGCATGGGAACCCTTATGGCAGCCTTGGTCAAATACGTCGATTCTGATACTACCAAGGATCTCGATTCTGATTAGGAGAAACCGGAGAAGGGAAAGAAGAATGGCGGTGCAAAGGGACAGCATCACAACCAAGGAGGCCATGGGAATAATGGTAAGTGCAAGGCAGATAGTTCAGATCTTGTGGCTAACACTAATATGCAGCATCGTAAAGGTAAACCGCCCCAGCGCGGTGGAGGGATGAATCTGGAGCATTTGTTAAACCAGCCCTGCCCAAAGCATGGGACCAAGGAGGCCCCTGCCACACATCTTTGGAAAGATTGTTATATTATGAAGGAGTTCAAAAACTCTGATCTCTTCCGGTATGATCAGGGTCCGTCGGGCGGTTCAGGTCCAGCTTTTCATGATGGCGGCGGTTCAAACTCTGGATTTCAGAATAATCAGGGCAAGAGTAATCAAAGTGGTAATGGCCAACAGAATAATCAAGGAAATCAGCAGCAATCAGGTTATCAAAGTCACCCCAAGCAGTTGAATGGTGGGCAGTATCATGTGTTCACTACTAGCCTGTGCAAGCACGATCAAAAGCTTCACAAGAGGGCAGTTAATGTTTTTGAACCGGCAGTGCCACGTTATTTGCGGTGGTCCGAGCAGCCCATTGTGTGGAGCAAAGAGGATCATCCGCCCCGGATTGACAATCCGGGTCAACTAGCTTTGGTGGTAGCACCTCAGGTGGGAGGTTATAAGTTTACCAAAGTTTTGATGGATGGAGGGAGCAGTATCAACATCCTGTACTATGAGACTTTTCGTCGCATGGGGTTGACAGACAAGAATCTTAAACCATCCAACACTGTTTTTCATGGTGTAGTACCAGGTAAATCGGCATATCCTGTTGGCAAGATCGCTTTGGAGGTTGTGTTTGGAGATGAGCATGATTCCAGGTCTGAAAAATTGACCTTTGAAGTAGTGAAGATCCAGAGCCCGTATCACGCACTATTTGGACGGCCGGCTTACGCAAAATTCATGGTGATACCCTTCTACATCTATTTGCAGCTCAAAATGCCGGGTCATAAGGGGACTATAACAGTACGTGGAAGTCGAAAGATCGTTTTGGATTGTGAGGAAGGTGATGCGGCTTATGCTGAGTCGGTTTGTGCTACAGAGGAGCTGAAGTTTTATAAAGACAATGTTGATCCGGCAGACATGACCCCTCTGAAGAAGCCCACCACTGAGTATGACCCGACCTTGAAGTTCAAACCGGCTGATGAGACTAAACTTGTTGACTTTGTTCCTGGCGATTCATCCAAAAGTTTAGCATCAGCACCAATCTGGATCCGAAATAGGAAAGCGCGCTCATTGAGTTCATCCGTGAGAACCGGGACATTTTTGCATGGAAACCTTCTGACATGCCAGGTGTACCGAGGGAACTCACTGAGCACACTCTCAATATTGATCCCAAGTTTAAACCGGTCAAGCAATTTCTTCGCCGCTTTAACGAAGAAAGACGCAATGGTGAAGAGCTAGCCCGGCTGTTGGCTACTGGGTTTATCATCGAAGTATTTCACCCCGAGTGGTTGGCTAATCCGGTGCTCGTTCTTAAGAAAAACGGCACTTGGTGTATGTGTGTGGACTACACAGATTTGAACAAGACTTGTTCGGCCGATCCTTTTGCTCTCCCGTGTATTGATCAGATTATTGATGCGACGGCGGGTTGTGAGCGCTTGAGTTTCTTGGATGCTTATTCAGGTTATCATCAGATTAAAATGGCAGTTAAGGACCAGGAGAAGACAACCTTCATCACTCCCTTTGGAGCCTTCTGCTATGTTTCTATGCCCTTTGGGCTCAAAAGTGCCCAGGCAACTTATCAGCGTTGTGTGCAAAATTGTCTCCACACGCAGATTGGGCGTAATGTTCATGCCTATGTGGATGAAATTGTGGTAAAATCCAGGAAGAAGGAAACCCTAATAGATGACCTCAAGGAGACATTTGACAATCTTCGGGTTTACAAAATGATGCTTAATCCGGACAAGTGTGTTTTTAGTGTTCCGACAGGCAAGCTCTTAGGCTCTCTGGTGTCCAACAAAGCCATTGAGGCTAATCCAGAAAAAAATCAAAGCGATTAAATCTTTGGCTAAACTGAAATGTATCAATGATGTTCAGCGTATGGCGGGTCGAATTGCAGCCCTAAGCCGGTTTATCAGCCGTTTGGGAGAGAAGGCGATTCCTTTGTATCAGATGTTGAAAAAGACAGACGATTTCGTCTGGAGTGACGCAGCTAATGTGGCATTTGAGGACTTAAAGCGGCAGTTGGTTGAACCACCGGTTCTTGTTGCTCCGGTTGACAAAGAGCCCTTGTTATTGTACGTGGTTGCTAATGCCCGTGCTGTCAGCGTGGCAATTGTGGTGGAGCGCAAGGAGGCTAGTAAGGAGTATCTGGTTCAAGGACTGATTTACTATATCAGCGAAGTACTTATCGAGTCGAAGCAACGGTATCCGCATTGGCAGAAGCTGGTCTATGGGGTTTTTATGGCAAGTCGGAAGCTTAAACAATACTTTCAAGGCCATCGCATTACAGTGGTCAGTTCAGCTCCTTTGGGCGATATAATTCAGAACAGGGAGGCAACTGGCCGGGTTGCAAAGTGGGCAATTGAGCTTGGCCCGCACGGATTAAAGTATATGCCTCGGACATCAATCAAGTCACAGGTGCTTGTTGACTTCATCAATGATTGGACCGAGTTACAGGCACCAGAGGACAAACCGGATAATACATACTGGACTATTCACTTTGATGGATCCAGGCAATTGGAAGGCTCGGGGGCTGGAGTTGTTCTTACTTCCCCTCGAGGTGATAAAATTTGTTATGTTCTTCGCTTAATGTTTCCTTGTACTAACAATGCAGCTGAGTACGAGGCCTTACTCCACGGTCTCCGTGTGGCTAAGGAAATGAACTTAAGCCGGGTTCGTTGTTTTGGAGATTCTGATCTGGTGGCTCAGCAAGTTTCTGGTACTTGGGATTCTAAGGATCCACTCATGGCGGCTTATAGACGCGAGGTGGATATTGTGGCAGGTCACTTTAAGGGTTATCAGGTTGAGCACATTGACCGGCGTAAAAATGAAGCAGCAGACGCTTTAAGCCGGCTGGGATCTCAGCGTAAACCGGTACCACCCAATACCTTTTTAGATATCTTGCATAACCTGTCTGTTAAGTTGCCTACAAAGGAGGATTTAGTTGTTCCTGATCCAGAGGCCCAATTGCTGGCCGCTTTACATACCACTCCGGATTGGACGGTTCCATATTTGGTGTATATGAACCGGGGCAAATTACCAGATGATGAGGTCTTCGCCAGACAGATAATTCGGCGGTCCTAGTCCATGATTATTCACAATGGCGAGTTACACCGTTGCAGTGTTTCAGGCATATTCCAACGTTGTGTTTCTCCTAAAGAAGGACAAGAGATTCTACGTGAAATCCATGAAGGGGATTATGGTCACCATGTCGGTTCAAAGTACCTGGTGGCTAAAGCTTTTCGTCATGGGTTCTATTGGTTGACAGCTCATGCTGATGCGGAGGATCTGGTAAAGCGGTGTGACGCTTGTCAGAAATTTTCACGTCGAGCTCATGTTCCGGCTCAGGAGCTACGGATGATTCCTATCACTTGGCCGTTTTCCACTTGGGGGCTTGATATGGTGGGACCTCTTAAGCGTTCCCAGGATAAGAAGACCCATATGTTGGTGGCGGTTGACGAGTTTACTAAATGGGTTGAAGCGGAGCCCGTCAGCAAGTGTGATGCAGCCACGGTGGTTCAATTTCTCAAAAAGATCATTTTCTGTTTTGGTTTTCCACACAGCATCATCACAGATAATGGTACAAACCTTTCTAAAGGAGAGATGGAGGAGTTTTGTCAACGAGAGCACATCCGGCTTGATGTAGCGTCCGTGGCTCATCCCCAGTCCAATGGTCAAGCTGAGAGGGCAAATCAAGAGATCCTGAAGGGTATCAAGCCCCAGCTTATGGTTCCTTTGAAGCGAATGCCGGGTAGTTGGGTGGAAGAATTACCATCTGTGTTATGGAGCATAAACACCACCCCAAACCGATCTATGGGTTATACACCTTTCTTCATGGTTTACGGGGCTGAGGCCGTCCTCCCAAGTGATATTCGTCATGACTCGCCCCGGGTTGCCAATTATGTTGAAGCGGACAATGAGCAAGCACGTCAAGAGGCGCTGGACCTGTTAGATGAGAAACGGGACATGGCTTTGGCTCGACCGGCGGTTTATCAACAAGACTTGTGGCGTTATCACAGCTATCGGGTTAAAACAAGAACCTTTCAATAAGGCGACTTAGTGCTTCGGTTCTCCAGGATCAGACCGATATGCATAAGTTATCCCCACCTTGGGAAGGACCCTTTGTGGTCAGCAAAAATCTGCACAACGGATCATACTACCACATTGACGTTCGAGAAGACTCACGCAGTTCTGAGGAGGAGACCCGGCGGCCATGGAAGATAGCTCTCCTTCGGCCTTACTACACTTGAGCCATAGGCTTTTCTTATGTACATATTTCAACAATGTATATATTATGATCAATATAATAAACCGGCA
Organism: Triticum dicoccoides; assembly: GCF_002162155.2. Taxonomy (NCBI): domain Eukaryota; kingdom Viridiplantae; phylum Streptophyta; class Magnoliopsida; order Poales; family Poaceae; genus Triticum; species Triticum dicoccoides. The sequence continues at coordinate 259,067,851 of NC_041393.1, forward strand.
TCCTTGCTATAAGCAGGGCCTCTGCCGTTTTTTCTTCAAATCTCTTTGTTTACATGGGGGCTTCAGTTGACAAAGCGAAGTACTACCTGTTAAACCGGCTATCATGCCACAAAAACAGCTTGGGAGCTTCACACCCAAGGGGCCAAAGAGAGTCTGGATGCTATGCACAGCTCAAACATAGGCACCCATTGAGCACAGCTCACAAAGTTGCTTGGGGGCTCTTTGAACAAAGCAACAAAGAGTTTGAAAGGACCCTTGTAATTGGGTATCGACCCACGGCTTGGAAGCCTGGTGTATTCACCTAAAACCCCAGGTTAACCTGCCTTCATCAAGTAAGCCACTCCTAATAATCCTGGCACGACCCGCCGAACATTTGACAAGTCAATCTTATACAGACCTTGAACTTGTCAAAGTTAAAACGGCAATTGGTTAGTTGGAAGCCCATCTTAAAAGGCTTCGCAAAATGGTTTAACTCAGTGGCCTGGCAGCCCATGAAAAGCCTCGAATTTGGGCCTGGCAGCCCTTGAAAAGCCTTGACTACATGGTTTCTTGTTTGCTCTTTTGCCAAGTTTCCACCTTTTGATGAATTTATCTTGAACCGATGTCCATTGACCTGGTATGACTTTTTAGTCATCATATTAACCCGGTGTTTGTTAACCCGGCTTGGCTTTCAACTATAAGTTGTCAGACCATCTTATCAAATTGGTGTTTACAAAACCCGGCCTGGCTTTGACTATATGTCGCCAGTTTGATCATTTGGTGTTCATCATAACCCGGCATGACTTATTCATAACATCATTATATGACATAGGGATTGCATACTTTTATGAAGATATATGAGCCAGCACTGAAATTGTCATGGCGGATCAAACAAAGTATATCCCAGTGCATGATGGTAGTAGATCAAAGTATTTTTAACTAGCCTATTACAAGGCGCTTTAAGGCCCAAAATACGGAATTGTTTTTTTCCACAGAACAAAGTTTATGAAGCATCAACCAGATTATCGGATCAAACCTCATCACCATGTTGACGTGAAGTTGATGGGTCATCTAGCATCGGTTCAGCCTCCTCCTCCCCATCCAGTGGCTGGAAGTCAATGGTGGTCCAGTCAATCCGGGTTAAAGCTTGAAAGACAGCCTCCTCACTTATAAGTTCGGATGGATCAACGTCAGGGGCATAAGTGTGCTTACGGATAGGCGGGATAAGATTTTGCACTTTTGGCATGACAGTGTCAATCCGTTTGTTGTTGGCATCATAGAAAGACCGGTGAACAGTCAAGTTAGCTTCTTCTGCCAATTGACTCGCCAGAGGACGCGTCTCCCTTGTCACATTTTTTAGGGCTTCGTTATCAAACTCTGCCCGTTTTCTTGTTCACTAGGAAAGCCCTAGGCGATGTCAACCGGATCCAGGTCAGCTATCCATGCTTTGGTGCGGGTAAGTGCCAACAAAGCGCCAGCCCTGGCAGCGGATCGCTTCATCTCTTCTATCTGCACTGGCATCATGGATAACCTTGCTAGAGTGTCCTTGATCAATGTTGGGGCCGGATTGTTGTATGAGACTGCGCAGATAACCCGTTGGGCACCGGTATACAGTTGTTCAATCAGAGTATATGATGCCTTCAGCTTCATCCGCATGTCAGAGCCCGGATGAGCAATGCGGCCACCTACAACGGTTTAAGAATTTCATGTTAAACCGGCAAATTACAAAGATGGTCATTCAAGAAGCCTTGGCAAGATTACTTACCAAATACTGCAGAAGTCATGGCATTCACTTGGCGCTTCAACCCAGTTAGCTCTTCCGCCACCGGTTTAAGAGCCGACTCGGCGTCTTCAGCCCGCTTCAGCAATGCATTCTTTTCAGTCTCCCAATTGGCACGCTCAGTCTTGAACCCTTCTTTAAGTTGCTCCATGGCGGTTAAAGCGGTTTTAAGCTCATCCTTGGCCTTGGAAGTCTCTGCTTGTTGGGATTTGATATTCTCTTGAAGATCAGCAATTTGAGAGCCTTGGTGATTTATATCAGCCTGCCACAGTCAGAGGAGCCTGTAAATATTTTATCAAAAGTCCCAAGCATATAACCAATTATACACTTGGCACTTGGGGGCTAATGCGGATTGCTTCTTTACTACTGATTGTTTGAAGTCCCAAGGATCAATACAAGTTTTAATCTTGGCACTTGGGGGCTAATGTGTGTTTGATCAAGAAAATACACAAGGAAAGTCAACAAAAAACAGTATGGAATATAAAAGTCCCGATTTGTCTTCGCAAGACAAACCGGCCCTTGGGGGCTACGAAGTCCAAGTGTTCTTTATCTTTAAAAGTCCTGGTTTATCTTCAAGAGATAAACCGGCCCTTGGGGGCTACAATACAGTAAATGTACAGAATAAGGATGAAAGTGTTTGGAAGGTTACCTCATAGCGTTCCTTCATCAGATTTACCAAATCGGCCTCATAATCTCGGCTTGTGTAAAGCCGGTTCAAGAATCCGGAATGAAGATCCTGAGCAGAAAGATTACCATAGCTTGACAAGTCGGTCTTCCCCTTCCCCTTGCCCATAACAGAAAATTCATCCTTGGCGGTATGTTTTGACAAAACAGCTGGACTGCCCGGGGCGGTATAAGCAGTTCCAGTAACAATAACATCATCATCATCTTTGGTAGGGCTCGGTGGATTGACATTATCTTTGGCTGGGCTTGGCGGATTGGCAGCAAGGCTTGGCGGATTAGCACTTGAACTCAGCGGATCAACAACTGGACTTGGAGGAGTAGCACGTGGACTTGATGTATCAACATGTGTAGCCGGGTCAGCCTCCGGCGGATCAGCATCAGTAGCTAGGTCTTGTCGGGCAGAGTCATCCATGACAATATCAGGATTTTCACTAGCATTTTCGAGGGTCTTCTCCGGTTCAACATCGTCAGTGGGGCCGCTGGTCTTGGCTTTCTTGCTCAATCGGGCCTTGGCACTACAACATCAAAATAAAGATTAGTATGATAAACCGATGCATGAAGAAACAAACCGAAAAGCAGTACACTTACCCAGCGACGGTTTTAAGGGGAGGCAGTTGAGTGGTTGATGAACCGCCAGACGAATTGGAAGACACTTGATAATTTGGATCAGACGGATTGAGTGGGTATCGGAAGAAACCCTTCAAAGGATAAAGTTTTTCGAGAGAACAAGTAACCTCCGGACGACGCTTCCGGGTTGGAGTGTCCGATAAACCGGAAGAGGTGACTTGCTGGCCACTGTGTCGGGTTGTGCAACGCCCTTCAGGTAGCTGAGTCTTCAAAGAAAATTTTGGATCCAAATAAGCAAGAGGGTGAGAGTACTTTACTTTCCGAACTGCACGGCGAAATCTTTGAACCGGCACAAGATCTGAATCAGAGGAAAGAGAGATTACCTCAAGATGGTCCGCACGGCTGACCTCCGCATCATCCTGATAATAGTCATTGTTAATAAAATGTATGAAAAGGGAGCCAAGGGAGTCAAGTTCTACCTCTTGATCCGAATCTTCAACATCTTCGACCGGATCAGCAGCTTCGCCAGTCTTCTTCTTGGCTACTCTCTTTATGGCTTTGCTCTTGGCACGAGGAGCCCTTGCCGGTTTATCTGAAGCCTTTCTTTATCAAAAGGAGCTATTGGCCTGTAAAATTAAACCAAGATTTATTAGAACAAAGTTAAAGCGGAGGCGGATCAAGAAAGAACAAAGTTAAAATCTTACCGCTGGTGGTTTGTTGGCGGTATAAAAGGGGGCCAGCCCGGTTTGGCTGCAACCAGCGATTGATTCGTCTAACATCTTCTTCACCGATTCGGTGACTTCATCATCAGTAATTTCTATTTCATTAAACCGTTGAGGGTCCTTGGCGTCACCGGTATACTCGTGCATTAATCCGGAGTGGCGACTTAAGGACAGGATGTGCCATTTAACCCAACAGTGAACGAGATCGACACCAGTCAAACCGTTGGCTAAGAGAGCCCGGACTTTGGCGAGTTGAGGTGCATATGTTTGCCGTTCTTTGGCAGTTAATCGTTGAGGTAACGGGTGGCCGTTGCTAAGCCGGTGAGGGCGGTAACTCGGCAAAGGGTTTTCTCCAGCAGGGGCAGTGTTCTGACAATAAAACAAAGTTTGGTTCCAGTCTTTGGGATGACTATGGTGTTTTGCATGAGGGAAATCAACTTCCTTCCTCTTCTGGATTGATACCCCACCAAGTTCCGTGTTAGGACCATCAGAAAACTCAGTTCGGTGGTTTAGATGGAAAAAGTCCCGGAAGAGCTCAACGGATGGTTCCTCTTGAAGGTAAACTTCGCAAAATACTTGAAAGTTGCATATATTTGATACGGAATTTGGTCCAATATCTTCTGGTTGGAGTTGAAAACTAGCAAGGACATCCCGGAAATTTTTTGATCCGGGAGGGCTGAAGCCCCGGTCTAGGTGTTGCATAAAAACAATAACTTCTCCATCTTGAGGCTCAGGAGGGCACTCGGGGCCAGGAACTCGCCAGTGAAGGACATTTTTTGAAGCTAAAGCGCCTGTTACAACATATCCGTTGATTTGTGTTTCCGTGATCCGGGACGGAACCCAGTTGCAAGCGGCGAATTGCTTGATCATCTTGGAAACAAACTGTAAAAGGAAAAATGAAGGCCGGTTTACGACAGATGGCTGGTGTGTACCAATCGGTGTTAAACCGGGGAATTTGATGAAGGCATGTAAATGTGTTAAACCGGAGTTTATTATTCAATACTAGACGGCGGTTTAATTGAGGGCTAATGATATACGGCGGATTACCAACTACTAAAGGTTTAAACCGCCCTTAGGTGGAGGAGCCAGAGATGAAAATTTACCAAGTGTTGACAAAAACAGGTTTCACGCAATGATGAAATTAATTTGGATCTACCATGCTTCAGTAAGAAAAATTTCTGCGACCTATAAAGGTGTTAAGAAGGACAGAGAAGTTTGTGCGTTCTGTTAAGGATTCTGTACAAAGAAGATCTACTAGTACTAAAACTGGATGCGGAGCAACTACCGCACGAGATCTATGCTACAGTTAGATCAAAGAAACTGAAAGGATCGATATGGTTGACTAGAGGGGGGTGAATAGGCAACTAACAATTTTTAAGCTTTTCTTTACCAAATTAAACTTTGCAACAAAATAGGTTGTCTAGATGTGCAACTAGGTGAGCAACTTATATGATGCAAAATACAACTAGCACACAAGCAAGCAAGGATGTAACAACAAGTAGGCTTGCAAAAGTAAAGGCACGAAATAACCAAGAGTGGAGCCGGTGGAGACGAGGATGTGTTACCGGAGTTCCTTCCTTTTAAGGGGAAGTACGTCTCCGTTAGAGCGGTGTGGAGGCACAATGCTCCCCAAGAAGCCACTAGGGCCACCGTATTCTCCTCACGCCCTCACACAATGCGAGATGCCGTGCTTCCACTATTGGTGCCCTTGAAGGCGGCGACCGAACCTTTACACGCAAGGTTGGGGCAATCTCCACAACAATCGGAGGCTCCCAACAAAACCACGAAGCTTCACCACAATGGAATATGGCCTCGAGGTGACCTCAAACGTCTAGGGTGCTCAAGCACCAAGAGTAACAAAATCCACACTAGAAAGTATGGGGGAAGTAAATATCCTTTGGTGGAAGTGTAGATCTAGGTCTCCTCCTTCAAACCCTAGCACATCAACAAGTTTGAGTGGCTAGAGAGAGAGATCGGGCAAGAGAGCTTGAGAGCATCAATGGTGGAGTGAGAGAGGTTAGAGATAGGCGTGGTAGGTGGAGGAACCACCTTATATAGCAACCCACTAAAATCCAACCGTTACTGCGTTTTCAGTACTGCAGCGGTACAACCACTCCTTGTCCCGGTACAACTGGGACTCACGATGTAACTGCAGAACCCTACCAGGCGGTACAACCGGGCCATCGGGCGGTAGTACCGGTCATTAGCAAATAACCGGACCAACCGCCTAGCTACCGCACAACTACCGCACCTAAACAGAACGGAGTCACCCTTGAGGGCGGTAGTTGGGCGGTGCAGGGCCGGTGCAACCGCCTGGTCTTGATCGCTTGAGCGGCTAAGGAACGAGCGGAAGAACCGCTCGAACCTCCGGTTGTACCGGTTGAAAAGGAACAACCGGACCAACCGGGCCACCACTGCCCAGCCACCGCATCAGGACAGAAGCCTGACCAGTACATGGGCGGTGCATGTCCGGAACAACCGCTGCTGGACTATGCAGAGTCAGATGGCGGTACCACCGCCCGGAGGCAGCGGTACCACCGCTCGACAGCAGCAGAGTAGCGTCAAGATCCAGCGGTACAACCACTCGGACGAGCGGTACAACCGCTGGGAACACACAGCAAGGATTAGATAAGGATGGAGGCACTCTCTCGACAAGAAAAGGAGGAATGGATGTGAACGAGAATGGACTCCCCTATTCTATCCACAGAGGATTCCCTCTAGAGTGTACGGGATCCCTACGACCAAAGAGATAAAAGCGTAGAGGATCCCGTCTTCAAATGATTCCTTCGAGAGAGAACCACTAACCGATGAAAGCCTAATCATTTAGAACCTGAAATAATTAGCACAGGATTAGACCAACAAATGGTTGTCATCATCATCCAAAACATAAGGTAGGGAAATGCCCTTACAATCTCCCCCTTTTTGGTGGATGATGACAACAACACGATATAAGATAGAAGACTATAGAATCTAGACGGAGCTCCCCCTAGATGTGAGCCCCAGGACGAGACTCCCCCTAGATTCTATAGGCTCGTCATATAAAGCATATAACATGAAGGTAGCCAACACAAAGAAACAAGAGCAATACTACCAATTAAGACCAACAATCATAACGAAGAGATAGCAGAAGTGGCACAAAATTCACACAAAACAAACTAGAACGACCAAAGTTCAACTGGAGACCACAGACAAGTTCAAAACGAGACACACACTACGCAACCACCCATGCAACTCCCGAGTCCTATCACACTCTCTCCCCCTTTGGCATCAGGACACCAAAAAGGAAGAGAGCGAAGCTATCGCCCCTGGCTCAGTCGTCCTCCTCTGACTCCTCGGTAGCATCAAGGTCTTCATCATTGTCAGAATCGTCACCATCATCAAAAACTTCATCATCATCCCGATCTGAGTCCTCCATGATATCAGCAGCAGCAGTAACGGTGGTGGAGGGCTGAGGAGGGGCTTCATCATCAGTCCAGGTGTTGTGGGAGGATATCCAACGCTCCTCCAGTGTGATGCACTTCTCAGAACCACTCTGAACTGACATGCTTAGGTGCCTCATCAAAGCAATTTGGCGACACCGCGCAAGCTTCTCATTGACATGTGCCTCATACATCCTCTTCTAGATGTTAGACTGGAGGCAGAAGGTCTTCTTTACCTCGGCAGCGAGCTTGTCCACCCACGAGGGCTTGGCCCCTGGTTCCAACTCAAAATCCTCATCATCAGAAGTGGCATAGACATCCTCAGGAGCATTAGCCGGGAAACGTGGCTCGGCGTGCTTCTTCTTCTTAAGGAGCTTGACTTCATGATTGGTGAGATTGTCAGGAGAGGTGAGGGGCTCTCCAGGACGGCGAACTCCCCACACTGAGGTCAGAAAGCACATGACAAATGGAGCATAAATGGGGACCTTCCTGTAGATGACCATGTTGTACATCTCGTGCCACAGCCAGTTGGACACATCAAACGTCTCCCCAGATCCAACCTTGGTCTTCATAGCAACCATCAAGTCAACAAGATAGCCATGGATTTCATCTTGATTCCCCACTTTGGGCAGAAGCACATTGCAAAAAACACGATGCATGGTGTCATAGACCTTCACCAAATCCTTAGATTCACCAATAATACCACGGCCCCGAATGTACAGAGGGGCAAGCTTCTCCTTGGGCATGGGGTCAGGATGATCATGGGGGCGAATGCCACCCCTTCCTTCCAGACCGGTATCATCGTACCCAATAGCATTGCAGAAGGTCCTCCAGGGAACTTGAAAGAGCTCATCACGACACATGAAAGTGAGGGTGCGCGCGTCATCTTCTCCAAAGTGAACGGTGGCATAGAACTGATGGATGAGTTGAACATCAAAGTCACAGTTGACGAACATGAGCTTGACAAGATCAAACTCCTCACAGAGAGCCAAGGCCTCACCAAAATACTCCAGGTTGTTCCACCAATGATCAAGATCGATGGTCCACTGCTTGGCATATCTGTTCTTGTTGTGCTCAAAGAGTTCATGAACAATTCGTACTTGCATCTCATTCCGAAACTGAACAGTGGTCCAACGAGGAGCTACGGGAACCACATAAGGATTCTTTGAGCGGAAGGCTTCCCAATCCTTGGCTTTCCAATGGTGGAGTGGCATAATCACACGTTGTTTGACAGCGGCAGACTTTTCACGGCGAGTGGGCTTGGTGGGGATCACAACTTCCTCTTCAGAGTCAGCCGGGCGCGGAGCCCGTCGAACCCTCTTCTTGGTCTTGCGAGGAGCAGGGCGAGAACTGGATCCACCTGAACACAAACACGAAGGAGACACACGAAACCAACAGGAATGAGAGGAAAGCACATAAAAAATGCAACACAAAGAAAACAGAACAGTGTTGTGGTTCATATCTACCGGTTGAACTGGATCCCCCACCGGTAGAACCGCCCACCGGTTGTACCGCCCGTCTGGGCGGTAGAACCGCTGACAGTAGCACTACCAGGGTAGTTAGATCTGTTCAAGACGTGCAAATCACTCAAGCAATATTTGGAGTTCTATGTACTGCACAGACACAAGAAGAACGACGGTCTCTCCCAACCAAAGAACAACCACAACACTAGGAGGATAAGGTAATGCCCTAGAACAAGAAGAAAACCTAGAACAAAGAACGAAGAACAAGGACATTACCACCATCCATGGGAGAAGACCGGAAGGCTTCCACGGAGAGAATCCGTGGAGAACCCTCGGGACCGAAGCGCGGGGCGCACTCCGGGACGAGGCAGAGGTGACCGGCGGCTAGGGCACGGAGGAGGCGACTGGGGACGAAGGGAAAAAAAGAGAAAACCCTTCGCCCCGTTGGAAATAAATAGGCCCGTAGCTGCATGGCGGTAGAACCGCTCCTAGGACCGGTTCTACCGCAAGTCAGGTGACCGGAAGTACCGCCCGGAGACAACCGGTAGAACCGGATGGAGAAGCCCTAGAGAAAAATGGGCGGTACAACCGCCCAAGCACCGAAGGCAACCCAACTGGGGCAGCACAACCATGTATCAGCGGTAGAACCGCCCGTGACACCGATTGTACCGCCCGACCACCAAAGCCCAGACCAAAAAAAAATAAGACAAACGGGACAACACAAAAGAAAAAGGAAACACGAAGGGAAAACAAAAGCAACTGCACATAAGCTGAGCGAGCTCAGTCCTCTCTCTTAAGAGAGGGCGATGGCCGAAGCCACCTATGTTTGAGTCAAGTGGTATGGCACCGCGAAGAATTATCCTTGGGCCCATGACCAACACTCGTCTTTGAAGCACAAATGCCATCAAAAATGGCTAATGTGAAAGAGGTGATCGATTTATGCATGATGGGGGGAGGGAGAGTTCACTGATAGAACAACACTCCCCCTATGTCTATGCCTACACCTAAACTAGACAACACGTTGAGTGTGGTGGGGGTGTACGGGTTCAAGTCACATTGCTCAAATCAATGATATTTAGCTCATGCCTTAACTCGCGAAATCTTGCTTCATCGAAGGGCTTCGTGAAAATATCTGCAAGGTTATCATGAGTGTTGACATACTTGAGCTCGATCTCTCCTCGCCTAATGTGATCCCGGATGAAGTGATACCAAATCTCAATGTGCTTCGTCTTGAAGTGTTGTACCGGGTTGAGAGAAATCTTGATGGCACTTCCGTTATCACACCAAAGAGGCACTTTGTCACAAATGACACCGTACTCCTTTAATGTTTGCCTCATCCATAGGAGTTGAGCACAACAACTACTAGCCGCCACATACTCCGCTTCAGTGGACGAGAGGGACACACAACTTTGCTTCTTGGAAGACCAACTTACCAAAGAGCAACCAAGAAATTGGCACCCTTCGGAAGTGGACTTCCTATCCACTTTTTCCCCCGCCCAATCGGAATCCGTGAAACCTTCAAGCTTGAAATTTGCTCCTCTTGGGTACCATAAGCCAAAGTTTGGGGTATGAGCCAAATATCGAAAGATTCGCTTGACCGCCACATAGTGACTTTCCTTTGGTGCGGCTTGAAACCGTGCACACATCCCCACACTCAACATGATATCCGGTCTAGATGCACAAAGGTAAAGCAAGGAGCCAATCATGGAGCGATATACCTTTTGATCCACCGCTTTACCATTGGGATCGATGTCAAGTTGGCACTTGGTAGGAATTGGAGTAGAAGCCGGCTTGACATCACTTAGCTTGAATCTTTTAAGCATGTCTTGAGTGTATTTGGCTTGGTTGATGAAGGTTCCTTCTCTTCGTTGTTTGATGTCAAAACCAAGGAAGAACTTCAACTCTCCCATCGAAGACATCTTGAACTTGGAGGTCATGAGAGCGGCAAATTCCTCATTGAAAGCTTTGTTAGGAGAACCAAAGATAATATCATCAACATATAGTTTGCATACAAACAACTCCCCTTTGACCTTCTTAGTAAAAAAGAGTGGGATCGATTTGTCCTACTTCAAATCCACGATCTTGTAGCAACTCGGTAAGGTGGTCATACCATGCACGTGGGGCTTGTTTAAGGCCATAGAGTGCCTTATCGAGTTGATACATGTGATCTGGGAAATAGGGGTCCTCGAACCCGGGGGGTTGCTTGACATAAACCAACTCATTAATGGGACCATTAAGAAAAGCACTTTTCACATCCATTTGTTGCAACTTAAAGTGGTGATGGGAAGCATAAGCAATCAACAAACGAATGGATTCAAGACAAGCAATGGGAGCAAATGTTTCACCGTAGTCGATGCCCTCGACTTGGGAGTAGCCTTGTGCTACCAATCTTGCCTTGTTGCGAATGATGTTCCCATGAGCATCTTGCTTGTTCTTGAAGATCCACTTTGTTCCAATGACGTTGTGGTTCCCCGAAGGTCTTGGCACCAATATCCACACCTTGTTGTACTCGAAGTTGTTTAGTTCTTCATGCTTGGCATTGAGCCAATCCGAGTCTTCGAGCGCCTCATAGACCTTTTGGGGTTCAACACAAGAGACAAATGCATGATGTTCACAATAGTTAGCTAATTGTCTACGAGTGCTTACCCCCTTTCTTAGACTCCCAACCATGTTTTCCATGAGATGGCCTTGGGTTGTGAGTTTGGAAGCAATCTTCGCGGCACGATGCTCTAATTCTTCCTCGGGGTGGAAGGAGGAAGGTTAACTTGATCATCTTGAGCGCCGTCTTGAGCTCGTTCTTGATCTTGAGCTTGTCCTTGAGCTTGAGTTTGCTCTTGATCTTGAACTTGCTCGAGGGGGAGAACTTGACCTTGGGCATCATTTAGAGGTTCACCACCATCTTGAGGTTGATCTTGCCCTTGGTCTTGTTCACAAGGTTGAGGGCCTTCACTTTGTTCTTCCGAAGCATGTGGGTCTTGATGAGGTGATGGCTCTACTTGAGTAGAGCATTGTCCTTCTCCTTCGGCCACAAGGGGTTCCTCAATGGGTAGGATTTGACCAATACCCATTCTTCTTATGGCTTGGGGAGGAATTTCATCACCTACATCACAAGTACCACTTTGCTCCACTTGGGAGCCGTTATTTTTGTCAAACTCCACGTTACACGTTTCCTCATTGAGTCCGTTGGACTTGTTGAGAACACGGTAAGCATGAGAGTTTGTAGAATAACCAACAAATATGCCCTCATGAGCTCTAGCTTCAAATTTAGACAAACGAACACCTTTCTTGAGAATGAAACACTTACACCCGAACACCCGGAAGTACTTGAGATTGGGCTTGTTCCCGGTGAGTATCTCATACGGAGTCTTGTTCAAGCCTTTGCGGAGATAGAGCCGATTGGATGCATGACAAGCTGTGTTGATGGCTTCGGCCCAGAAGTTGTATGGAGACTTGAACTCCGCCATCATGGTCCTTGCCGCATCCATCAACGTCCGGTTCTTCCTCTCCGCAACACCATTTTGTTGAGGGGTATATGGTGCGGAATATTGGTGCTTGATCCCTTCATCACTAAGAAACTCATCCAAGGTGTAGTTCTTGAACTCGGTGCCGTTGTCACTTCTTATTTTCAAGATCTTTGCATTGTGTTGATGTTGAGCTTCATTTGCAAAGTCGATGACGGTTTGTTGAGTCTCACTCTTCCTCTTGAAGAAGTATACCCAAGTGTATCTTGAATAATCATCCACAATCACCAAGCAATACTTTCACCCTCCAAGACTATCAAAAGATGGAGGCCCGAAGAGATCCATGTGAAGGAGCTCCAAGGGTCTCTTCGAGTAGATGATGGTTGAAGGAGGGTGAGCCTTTTCATGAAGATTTCCTTCGATACAAGCACTGCAAGCACGATCTTTGGCAAAACTAACATTTGTTAGTCCACGAACATGGTCCCCCTTGAGAAGACTTTGCAAAGATCTCATATTGACGTGGGCTAAACGGTGATGCCAAAGCCATCCCACATCAACTTTAGCCATTAGGCATGTCGCGGTCTTAGTGGGTTGCTCCGAGAAGTTAACCACATAGAGACCGTTCTCGACATGCCCAACAAAGGCTACTTTAAGAGTCTTGCTCCACAAGAGGGCCACGGTATCAATATCAAAGAAGGTGGCAAAACCCATGAGTGCGAGTTGACGAACGGAAAGTAAATTGAACGCAAGGGACTCAACAAGCATGAGTTTCTCGATCGTTAGATCATGAGAAATGACAACCTTGCCAAGACCCAATACCTTAGAATGTGAGGCATCACCCCATTCGACATTGGTGGGCATAGAAGGGATATTGTGCACGTCCACCACCAAGTCCTTGCTCCCGGTCATATGATTTGTTGCTCCATTGTCGAGCAACCATGATCCCCCACCGAAAGCAAACACCTACAAGAGATCAATGCTTGGTTTTAGGTACCCATTGAGTAATGGGTCCTTTGATGTTAGTAACAAGGGTCTTAGAAACCCAAATAGACCATTCAATGTACTCATAAGGAGAACCAACAAATTTAGCATAAACATGTCCATCACTAGCACGGCATAACACATAAGAGGGGTTAAAGTCGCCATCTTTGTTGGGAGAGATGGCGTTGCGCTCTTTGGCTTCACTGCTCTTCCCATTGTTCTTCTTCTCCTTAGGAGCACCTTCTCCCTCCTTCACAAAGGTTTGCATGAGTGGAGGAGGTCGGTTGGTCTTGCTCTTCTTCTCCTTGTTCTTCTTCTTGTTCTTGGACTTGGGTGCGAACCCAACTCCCTCCTTTCCCACAACTTCCTTTTGATTGCTCAAAAGGTCATTTAGGTTCTTCTCGCCTTGAATGCATGACACAAGACCTTTCTCGAGTTGTTCCTTCAACTTGGCATTTTCCTCCACAAGATGCACATGCTCACAACATGGGTTAGTAGCATTTGCATTATCAATTAAGACCATGTGAGGAAATGTGGCCTTTTCCTTAGTTAGCTTAACTTGGAGTTGAGCATGAGACTCCCTGAGGGTGGCATGAGCACTTTTCAAGACCTTGTGGGCCTTGTCAAGTACATCAAACTCCTCCGTGAGTCTAACATGATCAACCCCAAGTTTAGCCTTCTCGGAAGCTAGAACACGAGACACAACGAGAGCATGATCAAGATCTTTCTTTAGTTTAGTGTGACCATCGTTGTGTGACTCCTCAAGAGCCAAACGATGCTCACGCTCTTCCTCAAGAGCATTAGAGAGATCCGATATCTCATTGGCATAGTCACGACTATGACTTTCCATCTTAGTGATGGTTTCTTCATGAGCCTCGATCATGTCATTGGCTTCACCAAGTTGTTCCAAGAGAGCAACGAAATGCTTCTTGGATTTGCCCTTGAGCTTACTCATGAAGGACTCAAATTCATTGATCTCCTCATTAGACCCCTTACCATTATCAAAGTCATCTATTGAAGGAGGGTTAGGAATAATGGTGGTTTTGATGTTGGGGGTTACCTTGTTGGTGGCCTTAGCCATGAGGCACTTGGCGGTGATGTTCTCGTTAGGTGCATCGAATAGAGACACCCGAGGAGTTGAGACAATGGCAACGGATGCCATGGCCATTGTTTCACCATCTTCATCATCATCGTCATCCTCACGGTATTCTTCTTGAACCACCAACCCGCGAGAAGGAGTCTTCTTGGTGAAGTTGTTCTTGTTGGGGAAGGACTTGGCTTTGTCTTTTCGAATGAACTTGCCACCATTGTCTTCCCGCTTCTCGTATGGACAATCCGCAACGAAATGACTGACATTGCCATAGTTGAAACAAGTTCTAACTCGTTGCTTCCCTTTGAGGCCACTTGAGTTGTTCTTGTTGAAGTTGGGTCTTGTAGTCTTCTTACTCCAAAACTGTCTTGAGGCAAGAGCCATGTGCTCATGATAATCATACTTTGTGTCCTCGGGGTTGCTCTCCTCATCTTCCTCTTCTTCTTCTTCTTCCACACTAACCTTGGCCTTCAAGGCAAGATTAGGCTTCTTTGCCCTTTGGGAACGGAGCACCTCATTGTCGGCGGTCTTATCCAAGATGTTCATTGCAATGAACTCATCCAACACTTCACCAGAGGTCATGGAGTGGAAGTCCGGTCTTTGGCGGATGACGGAGGACATGGCCTTGTTGTAGGGCATCATGGCCTTGAGGAACTTGCGCTTGATCCAATTGTCATCCGTGTCTTTACTCCCATGATCTCGGAGTGCGACCGCAAGTTTGGTCACTCTTCGAAAGAGCTCACGAGGTTCTTCATCCTCTTTCATTGCAAACTCATCGGCTTCATCTTGCACCACTTCATAGTTGGAGAGTTGAATGCTAGCACTTCCTCTATACATACGCTCGACACACTTCCATGCTTCTTTAGCCATGACATGAGGTCGAAGATGAGGGAGATCTTCGGGAAGGATAGCATCTTGGATGATGAAGAGAGAACTCTCATTGAATTAGTTGTCCACTTCTCGAGGGGTGAAGTTGCTTGGATCATGAGGATGGAAACCTTCTTCAATAATTCTCCAAAGGTTAGTATTCACATGTTTTAAATGACGCTTGAAGCGATAGACCCAAGAATCAAAATCTTCAGTTTTCACATATTTAGGAGGAGGACCGGCATGATTCAAATGCGTAGAGGGGATCGGTCCTTTATACACCGGGGGTTCCACATGGGCATAGATGCCGGTGCCATTTCTACCACTAGTAGATGGACTCTTTTCACTATTAGCTTCCCCCTTGTCGGGGTTAGCATCCGTCACCTTGTTAGTGGGATCACCCACTTTCATCGGCAAGGTAGATAGTTTGAGTCCCTCGAGGAATTCAGTAAACATGCTTTTAACCTTGGCCGTCATGGAGGTTTTCAATGTGTCTAAAGCCACGTTGAATTCCTCACGAGAGACCGAGGTTCCCCCTTCGGCCGAAGACGAGATGGGATTCACACCGGAGTGTTCCTCCGCATCGTCGTTGACGTCAACCATACTCTTCGGACGGCAAAGTCCTTAATAGAGAGACAAGGCTCTGATACCAATTGAAAGGATCGATATGGTTGACTAGAGGGGGGGTGAATAGGCAACTAACAATTTTTAAGCTTTTCTTTACCAAATTAAACTTTGCAACAAAATAGGTTGTCTAGATGTGCAACTAGGTGAGCAACCTATATGATGCAAAATACAACTAGCACACAAGCAAGCAAGGATGTAACAACAAGTAGGCTTGCAAAAGTAAAGGCACGAAATAACCAAGAGTGGAGCCGGTGGAGACGAGGATGTGTTACCGGAGTTCCTTCCTTTTAAGGGGAAGTACGTCTCCGTTAGAGCGGTGTGGAGGCACAATGCTCCCCAAGAAGCCACTAGGGCCACCGTATTCTCCTCACGCCCTCACACAATGCGAGATGCCGTGATTCTACTATTGGTGCCCTTGAAGGCAGCGACCGAACCTTTACACGCAAGGTTGGGGCAATCTCCACAACAATCGGAGGCTCCCAACGAAACCACGAAGCTTCACCACAATGGAATATGGCCTCGAGGTGACCTCAAACGTCTAGGGTGCTCAAGCACCAAGAGTAACAAAATCCACACTAGAAAGTATGGGGGAAGTAAATATCCTTTGGTGGAAGTGTAGATCTAGGTCTCCTCCTTCAAACCCTAGCACATCAACAAGTTTGAGTGGCTAGAGAGAGAGATCGGGCAAGAGAGCTTGAGAGCATCAATGGTGGAGTGAGAGAGGTTAGAGATAGGCGTGGTAGGTGGAGGAACCACCTTATATAGCAACCCACTAAAATCCAACAGTTACTGCGTTTTCAGTACTGCAGCGGTACAACCGCTCCTTGTCTCGGTACAACCGGGACTCATGATGTAACTGCAGAACCCTACCAGGCGGTACAACCGGGCCATCGGGCGGTAGTACCGGTCATTAGCAAATAACCGGACCAACCGCCCAGCTACCGCACAACTACCGCACCTATACAGAACGGAGTCACCCTTGAGGGCGGTAGTTGGGCGGTGCAGGGCCGGTGCAACCGCCTGGTCTTGATCGCTTGAGCGGCTAAGGAACGAGCAGAAGAACCGCTCGAACCTCCGGTTGTACCGGTTGAAAAGGAACAACCGGACCAACCGGGCTACCACCGCCCAGCCACCGCATCAGGACAGAAGCCTGACCAGTACATGGGCGGTGCATGGCCGGAACAACCGTTGCTGGACTATGCAGAGTCAGATGGCGGTAACACCGCCCGGAGGCAGCGGTACCACCGCTCGACAGCAGCAGAGTAGCGTCAAGATCCAGCGGTACAACCGCTCGGACGAGCGGTACAACCGTTGGGAACACACAGCAAGGATTAGATGAGGATGGAGGCACTCTCTCGACAAGAAAAGGAGGAATGGATGTGAACGAGAATGGACTCCCCTATTCTATCCACAGAGGATTCCCTCTAGAGTGTACGGGATCCCTACAACCAAAGAGATAAAAGCGTAGAGGATCCCGTCTTCAAATGATTCCTTCGAGAGAGAACCACTAACCGATGAAAGCCTAATCATTGAGAACCTGAAATAATTAGCACAGGATTAGACCAACAAATGGTTGTCATCATCATCCAAAACATAAGGTAGGGAAATGCCCTTACAGAAACTATGTCAGAAACAAATACGAAGAACTGAGATGAACACCTGTGAACACGGATGAATGCAGAAACCCTAAATACAGATCTAGGGTTGAGAGGAGGAAACTTAGCACATGTGCAGGGATAGCGGAGAAGAGCCGCAGGTTTCTGGTACGATCAGGTTGATGCAGCGGCCTTTGTCGATGCAGTGCTTGAAGGTTGAGGGTGGCGGAGCTTCAGAGCTTGATCATCATGAGGAGGAAGAAGAGGCATGGAAGGGTAAGAAAGAAAGGGGCCCCGAGCCTATTTATGAGGAAAATGGATAAGTGGCAGGCGCGAGAATTGAGGAGCCTGAAGAGGCAAAAGTGGGTGCGGCTGTCGCCTCAATCTTTGGGATACCATTAATGAAAGGAATCTTTTTAATCTTTTTATACAGAGATGATGTCATGATGATCTATTGCTGTGTCCAGAGGATGACGTCACGGCGGTTTAACAAAGTTTACAGGAGAAGACATCATGGCGGTTTACGGGAATACAAGGAGATGTTCACATAATTTCTTTTAAGTATTGAAGATTGACATGAACAGGTTCAAATCAATCTGGGGCCTAATGTTGGAGATATGACTACTAAGGGTAAACCGCCCAGGAGGGGCCGGTTCACCCTCAACTTCACTGAAGCCCATGAAGACCCAGAAGATGGCGCTTTATTAATGAAGCTTAGGGGCCCGGAGCCCAAAGGCACATTAGGGCCCACAGTGGTAAACCGCCATGGTTATGTAACTTGTATTGTAAGTTAGGAAAGGATAGACCGAGCCGGACACTTGTATGAGTCGGCTTTAGGACTCTGTAGACCGGCCGGGCGTCAACCTATGTATATAAAGGGACGACCCGGCGGCGGTTAAGGGATAAGAAGCAACAGCTCGAGACCCAGGCAAAGCATATTTGCTCCCTGGTCATCGAAACCCAATCAATCCCATCACAACTAGACGTAGGCTTTTACCTTCATCGAAGGGGCCGAACTAGTGTAAAACTCCCGTGTCCCTTGTCCGGTTTAACCCCTTCAAGCTAACCCGTCGTGATGGCTCTACGACTAAGTCCTTCCATGAGGACATCTAACGTGTTAATTACACGACAAGCAGGCCTATTCGTATAGCCGAGACAAAATCCATTCAACCCCTCGCCCGAGCAGGAGTTACAGCAGGCACATTGATGAACCGGCCATGTCAAGCAGTGCACGGAACCGTGACTCCCCTCGAGGGCCTAATCCGGCGCACAGTGGTGCAAATGCTCAGGATGTGGTGGATAATGGTAGAGCGCGTCAGGAGGCAGAGTTAGCGGGGCAGTTGGCGGCGCAGTACGAGAATCATCAGCCTACTCTGGTTCGACCGACGACGTTGGTGGAACGAGGACTTGCTTTCAGTTCTTGGGGGTGCCGTGTCTCACCCCGGCTCTATGTAATGTGCGGTTACCCAAGGATTTCAAGGGCCCGCGTAAGGTGCCTAATTACACCGCCGATTTACCCCCCCCCCCACCCCCCGAGTCAGGGGTTGAGAGTTATGAGATGGCAATGGAGATGCTGGATGTGGATGAAGCGGCGTGTGCGAAGTACTTCACCATGATGTTGGATGGAACGGCTCGCACTTTGTTAAAGAGTTTGCCCGTTAATTCCGTTGGTTCATTGGCAGAGTTAAAGGCCCGGTTTATAGCAAACTTCAAGGACACATGCAAGCAACCCATGTCAATTGTGGATCTGGCCACTTATGTCCAAGGAGAAGGCGAATCAACAACTCATTGGGTGCGCCGGGTTTCGGAAATTCTGCATTCGTTGGACCGCATCAATGTTGATTCGGCAATCATAACATTAGAGGGCAATTGCCGGTTTAAGCCGCTGAAGTTGAAGTTGGGACAGCTCAAGCGTCACTGCAATGACATGGGAACACTCATGGCAGCTTTGGTTAAGTATGCCGATTCTGATAGTACCAAGGATCCCGAGTCTGACGATGAGAAGCCGGAGAAGGGAAAGAAGAACGTCGGTGCGAAAGGACAGCAACATAACCATGCGAGACATGGGAATAACGGTAAGCGTAAAGAGGACAGTAATTCTGATTTTGTGGCTAACACCAACGTACAGGGTAATAGTCAGCATCGTAAGGGTAAACCGCCCCCGCAGAGTGGAGGATCATATATGAATCTGGAGCGCCTGTTAAACCAGCCCTGCCCAAAGCACGGGACGCAAGAGAAGCCAGCTACGCATCTATGGAAGGATTGCTTTATTATGCGAGAGTTCAAAAACTCATATCTCTTCCGGTATGATCATGGACCGTCCGGCGGTTCAGGATCCGGGTTTCACGGGCCGGGCTATGGTGGAGGTAACTCCGGTTCAGGCTTTCAAGGTAATCAAGGTGGACAGGGCAATCAAGGTAATCAGGGCAACCAAGGTGGTTACAATCAACAGGGGAATCAGCAACAGCAACACTCGGGTTATCGGAGTCACCCGAAGTAGTTGAATGGTGGACAGTATCATGTCTTCACTACTAGCCTGTGCAAGTTTGATCAGAAGCTTCATAAAAGGGCAGTGAATTCCGTTGAACCGGCGGTGCCCCGGTATTTGCACTGGTCGGAGCAGCCTATTGTGTGGAGTCGAGAAGATCATCCGCCCCGGGTTGATAATCCGGGTCATCTGGCATTGGTGGTAGCACCGCAGGTTGGAGGTTATAAGTTCACCAAGTTGCTCATGGATGGAGGGAGAAGTATCAACATCTTGTATTATGAAACCTTCCGGCGTATGGGGTTGACGAATAAGAATCTTAAACCGTCGAACACCATTTTTCACGGTGTGGTGCCTGGTAAATCGGCTTACCCGATCGGTAAAATAGCTTTGGAGGTTGCTTTCGGAGATGATCATGATTCAAGGTTACAGACGTTGACTTTTGAAGTGGTGAAAATCAGGAGTCCGTACCATGCCCTGTTTGGACGGTCGACTTATGCTAAGTTCATGGCAAGGCCGTGTTATGTTTATTTGCAACTCAAGATGCCGGGTCATAAGGGGACCATCACGGTTCATGGCAGCCGCAAGGTCGCTTTAGAGTGTGAGGAAGGTGATGCGGCTTATGCTGAGTTGGTTTGTGCAACAGAGGAGTTAAAATTCTATAAAGACAATGTTGATCTGGTAGATATGACTTCTTTGAAGAAACCCACTACAAAGCATGATCCAACTTTGAAGTTTAAATCGGCTGATGAGACTAAGTTGGTTGATTTTGTTCCTAGCGATTGATCCAAGCAGTTTAGCATCAACGCTAACTTGGATCCGAAATAGGAAAGCACGCTCATCCAGTTCATCCGTGAGATTCGGGACATCTTTGCATGGATACCTTTTGACATGCCAGGTGTACCGAGGGAACTCGCTGAGCACACTTTGAATATCGATCCCAAGTTTAAACCGGTCAAGCAGTTTCTCCGCCGCTTCAATGAAGAGAGACTTAAGGCCATTGGTGAGGAGCTGGCCTGGCTCTTGGCAGCAGGGTTTATTGTGGAGGTTTTTTCACCCTGAGTGGTTGGCTAACCCGGTGCTGGTACTTAAGAAGATCGACACTTGGCATATGTGTGTGGATTACACATATTTAAACAAGGCTTGTCCAGTTGATCCCTTTGCCCTCCCCCGTATTTATCAGATCATTGATGTTACGGCGGGTTGTGAGTGGTTAAGCTTTCTGGATGCTTATTCGGGTTATCATCAGATCAAAATGGCAGTTAAGGACCAGGAGAAGATGGCTTTTATAACTCCCTTTGGAGCCTTCTACTATGTATCTATGCCTTTTGGGCTCAAGAGTGCCCAGGCGGCTTATCAGCGGTGTGTGCAGAATTGCCTTCATAATCAGATTGGGCGCAATGTTCATGCTTATGTGGACGATATCGTGGTGAAGTCCAAGAAAGCAGAAACACTAATAGCTGATTTACAGGAAACTTTTGATAATCTGAGGGTTTATAAGATGATGCTTAATCTGGCTAAGTGTGTTTTTGGTCTACCAGCTGGCAAGCCCCTGGGTTTTTTGGTGTCTAACAGGGGTATTGAAGCTAATCCGAAAAAGATCAAGGCTATTACGTCCCTGGCTAAACCGGCGTGTATCAATGACGTTCAACGACTGGCGGGTCGTATTGCAGCGCTAAGCCGGTTTATCAGCCGGTTGGGGGAGAAGGCGATCCCTCTATATCAGATGATGAAGAAGATAGACAACTTTGTCTGGAGTGATGTTGCTAATGCGGCGTCTGAGGATCTGAAGAAGCAGTTAGCCGAGCCGCCCGTTGTTGCTGCTCCCATTGATAAAGAACCATTGCTGTTATATGTGGCTGCTAACGCCTGGGCTGTCAGCGTGGCTATTGTGGTGGAGCGCAAAGAGGCTGGTAAGGAGTATCCAGTTCAACGGCCGGTCTATTATATCAGTGAGGTACTTATCGAGTCCAAACAGAGATATCCGCATTGGCAGAAGCTGGTGTATCGGGTGTTTATGGCGAGCCAGAAGCTTAAGCAATACTTTCAGGGCCATCCCATTGCCGTGGTCAGTTCCGCTCCATTGGGAGATATCATTTAGAACAGGGAGGCGACTGGCCGGGTTGCTAAGTGGGCTATTGAGCTTGGACCTCACGGGTTAAAATATATGCCTCGCACTACTATCAAGTCCCAAGCGCTCGTGGATTTCATAAACGACTGGACAGAGTTACAGGCACCGGAGGATAAACCGGAAAACACATACTGTACTATTCACTTCGATGCATCCAGATAATTGGAGGGCTCGGGGGCTGGAGTGGTTCTTACTTCCCCTCGAGGTGACAAATTTTGTTATGTTCTCCGCTTAATGTTTGCCTATACTAACAATGCATCTGAGTATGAGGCCTTGCTCCACGGTCTTCGGATGGCTAAGGAGATGAACTTCATCCGGGTACGTTGCTTTGGCGACTCCGATTTAGTGGCTCAGCAAGTGTCTAGTATGTGGGACTCCAAGGATCCACTTATGGCGGCTTATCGGCGTGAGGTGGATATCATTGTCGGTCACTTCAAGGGTTACCAGGTCGAGCACATTGATCGGCGCAAGAATGAAGCGGTGGACGCTCTAAGCCGGCTCGGATCCCAGTGTAAACCGGTGCCGCCTAATGTTTTTCTTGACGTTCTGCATAATCCGTCGGTCAAGATACCAACGGAGGAGGATCTGGCTATTCCTGATCCAGAGGCTCAATTGGTGGCGGTTCTTCATGCTATCCCTGATTGGACAGTGCCATACCTGGCATATATTACCATGGGCGAGTTACGGAGGACGAAGTTCTGGCCAGGCAGATAATCCAGCGGTCCAAGTCCATGACTATTGTCAATGGCGAGTTACATCATTGCAGTGTTTCAGGGGCGTTTCAGCGTTGTGTTTCTCCTGAAGAAGGTTGCGAAATCTTGCGTGAAATCCATGAAGGAGATTGTGGTCATCATGCCGGTTCAAAATCCTTGGTGGCTAAGGCTTTTCGGCATGGTTTTTACTAGTTAACAGCTCATACTGATGCGGAGGATCTGGTCAGGAAGTGTGATGGTTGTCAGAAGTTTGCACGCCGAGCTCATGTTCCGGCCCAGGTATTGAGGATGGTCCCAATCACCTGGCCGTTTGCAACATGGGGGCTAAAGCGGATTGCTTTTTATTAACTGATATGATAAGTCCCAAGCACATAACAAGTTATATCCTTGGCACTTGGGGGCTAATGCATACCGGATCAATTCAAGGTTATCGCGTGGCTATCAATAAACCGGATACTACACGACAGGAAAGATGTCGGTTCATCCTAAAGGTATAAACCGGCCCTTGGGGGCTAAGAAAGTAAAATTCAATACCATTCTATTACAATTCCTGGTCCACATTCATATTATAAACCGGCCCTTGGGGGCTACTGGAGTCGATAATGGAAGCAGGTTCTAAGAAAAAAGAACTTGTGCAAAGGAATGGATGTTTACCTCATACCGCTCTTTCATCAGACCTATTAAACCGGCTTCATAGTCATGGCTTGTATACAGACGGTTCAAATATCCAGAGTGAATGTCCTGAGCATTGAGGTGAGCATAGCTTGATAAATCAGTTTTCCACTTGCCCTTGTCCACAACAGAAAATTCTTCTTTGGCACTGTGCTTTGATAAAGCGACAGGGTTGCCAGGAGCAGTATGGCCAAAGCCGGTAATCACAAAATCATCTGTCGTGCCATCAACAGTCTTGTCTGGGCTTGGCGGTTTAGCAGATGTTCTTGCTGGGCTTGGTGGATCGGCAGCTGGGCTCGGCGGATCAGCAGACTGTCTTGTTGGATTCATTTCTGGCGGTTCAACAAAAGTATCCTGGTCTTGAGGTACTGAATCATCCAGAGTAATATCAGCATTCTGATCAAGAGCCTCTGAGGTCCTCTCCGGTTCAGTGGCCGGATTATCATCAGTTGGTGTAGTCAGCTTGGCTTTTTTGCTAAGTCTGGCTTTGGCACTAAAAAGAACACACGTGGAGGTTAGTACAATAAACCAGTGCAAGGCATAAAAAAGTAAGTATAGTATGTTTACCCAGGAACGGTCTTGAGTGGAGGCATCTGTGTGGTTGATGAATCGCTGGAGGATGAATGGGAGGTTCCCTGATAATTCGAATCAGACGGATTAAGAGGATATCGGAAGTAACCCGCCTTGGGATAAAGTGCATTAGAAGAACAAGAGACCTCTTGACGGCATTTGCGAACCGGAGAATATGGTAAACCGGAGGAGGTAACCACCTGACCGCTGTGCCGGGTTGTGCAGCGAGCTTCATGCTGTTGTGTCTTCAAATAAAAGTGCAGATCCAAATAAGCAAGAGGGTGTGAACGTTTTACTTTCCGGACTGCTCGATAGAGTTTTGGTACTGGCACATGATTTGAGTCGGAGGATAGAACAATTACCTCTGCATCACCAACGTGGCTAGCTTCCACATCATCCTGATAATAATCATTGTCAATGAGGTGTATGAAAAAAGAACCAAGAGAGTCAACTTCTACCTCTGACTCCGGGTCATCAAGCTCTTCATCATTGGGCAGGTTAGAGGCCTCGGCGGTTTTCTTCTTGGCTGGCTTCTTTGTAACATTGGTCTTGATGTGGGGTGCTCTCGCCGGTTTATCCTATGGTTTCGCCGACTTATCTTGTGTTTTCTTCTTCCAGAATAGATCATCACCCTACATAGATGGACAACAAATTGTAAAGGAATGTTTAAGAAAGGAAGGATTAAGACAAAAAATTAGGCAATTCCTACAGCTGGCGGTTTATTGGAAGTACAGAAGGGACTAAGCCCTACTTGGCTGCAGACAGTTTCCAGTTCATTCAGTATTTTCTTGACGGCCTCAGTAACTTCATCCTCTGTTAGCTGAATATCGATATGTCGTTGAGGATATTTTAAGTCCCCCGTGCACTCGCACATTAAACCGGGGCGCCGGCTTAAAGGCAGAACGCTCCAAGATATCCAGCAGCGGACAAAGTCAACACCTATTAAACCGTTTGCCATAAAGGCTCTAAGTTTTGACAGTTGCGGTGCATAGTTGGACCATTCCTTAGCAGTCAACATCTGAGGGAACGGATGAGTATTGCTAAGCCGGTGAGGACGGTAACCCGGCAGAGGATTTTCGTCGGTCGGGGATGTATCTTTGCAATAAAACCAAGTCTGACTCTAGTCCTTGGGGTGACTATGAAGTTTGGCGTGAAGGAAACTGACATCTTTCCTCTTTTGAATCGCCATCGCACCAAGCTTAGTGTTGGGTCCGTCTGTGAACTCTGTGCGGTGGTTCAAATAAAAGAAATCCCTGAACAGTTCAACTGTGGGCTCTTCCTGAAGATAGGCCTCACAAAATACTTGGAAATTGCAAATATTGGACACAGAGTTTGGTCCAATATCTTGAGGGTGAAGTTGGAAGCTGGCAAGCACATCGCGGAAATTTTTTGAACCGGGAGGGCTAAAGCCTCAGCCCAGATGGTCAGCAAACACGACTACTTCTCCATCCTTAGGTTCAGGAGGATTTTTCGGACCAGGAACCCTCCACTGGATAGCCTCTTTTTTCGCTAAAGCGCCAGTGGCGACGCATCTCCCTAGTTGTGTTTCGGTAACCCGGGAAGGAACGCAGTTGCACTCATAAACTTGTTTGGCCATTTCAACGGAAAGCTAGAAAATAGGATCAAAGCCGGTTTAAGGTTTTTGACTGACGCAGATAATCCGGTTTAAAGACAGAGGGAGAACAAATTGAAGCATATGCACATGATAAACCGGAGTTTTACATTGAGGTTGAGTTGGCGGTTTAAAGTGAGGGCTAATGGTACCTGGTGGGTTATCATTTTCTAAAAAGTTAAACTGCCTACAATGGTGCGGAAGCTGCAGATCTGAAAAATTCCTAAGTATTGCACAAACAGGTTTTATAAGTTGGTGTTATAATTTTGGATCTACTACAGTCTTAATAAGGAGAAAAATTCAGAAGCCCTAAGCGGTGTCAGCGGAATAGCTAAAGACTAGATGGGATCTGTTTACTGATAAAAGAAATGCTATGATGAAGAAAACCGAGTTCTAGCTATGCCTGCACAGGAGGAATACCAAGATTTATCAAGTTCTTATGTGGCCACAAGGTG
This sequence comes from Triticum dicoccoides, assembly GCF_002162155.2. Classification (NCBI taxonomy): domain Eukaryota; kingdom Viridiplantae; phylum Streptophyta; class Magnoliopsida; order Poales; family Poaceae; genus Triticum; species Triticum dicoccoides. The sequence continues at coordinate 259,093,724 of NC_041393.1, forward strand.
CAGCAAAGTTCAAAGTGAAGAACGTCAAGAACATCGAAGAACACCGAAACCCTAGTGATAGATCTGAGGTGGATGAAAGGAAAACTTACAGAGGCTGAAGGAGCAGCGGAGGGGAGCCGCGTTTCTCTGGTCAAGGTTAGGTTGATGCAACGGCCATTGTCGGTGCAGAGGCAAAGGTCGACGACGGCGGCTGCGCTGGAGCTCTGAGGCGATGCGAGGAAGACGATGAGGCGAAGGGGCACGAAGGGGAAAGGAAAAAATGACCCCTGGTCCTATTTATAAGGTGGAGGGATAAGTGACAGGCAAAGGAATCGAGGAACCCAAAAAATGGATATGTGGCACAGCTGTCACCTCGGTTTTCGGAGGGTTATTAATAAAAGAAAGCATTTACAGGTTTTAATAAGCAGATGATGTCATGGTGATTTACTACAGTATTGGAAGATGACGTCACGACAGTTTACCAAGTTCATATGGAGATGACGTCATGGAGGTTTACAAGGTTCGTACGAGGATGTTCAAGAAGGATTTTTTCTAAGTGTAAGATTGACATGAATAGGTTCAAATCAATCTGGGGCCTAATGTTGGGGATATAACACCTGAGTATAAACCGCCTAGGAGGGGCCGGGTTATGCTCACAAGGAATCCTCCGTATTGAAGCCCATGAAGACAAGGAATATGGCACTTTACTACAGGGATTTAGAGGCCCAGAGCTGAAAGGCGGATTAGGGCCCATAGACATAAACCGCCATGAGATATGTAACTTGTGTTGTAAGATAGGGAAAGGTAGAAACCAAGTCGGACACGTGTATGAGCCGGCCTCGGTATTCTCTAAACCGTCGGGCACCAACCTATGTATATAAAGGGACGACCCCGCGGCGGTTCAGGGACAAGAAACAACAACTCGAGAGATAGGTAAAGCAGATTCGCTCCCTGCTCATCGAGTCCCCATCAATTCCACAACAACTGGATCGTAGGCCTTTACCTTCACCGCAAGGGCCGAACCAGTATAAACTCCATGTGTCCTTTGTCCAGTTTAACCCCTTTAAGCTAATCTTATTGCGATGGCTCCACGAACTAAGTCCTCTCACCAGGGCATCTGACGTGTTAATTCCACGACTGTTTAGGTGGAAAGGGCATGGGTTTTTGAACCCAGGGTTCTCTTTCTTTACCATGTTTTCTAGCAACAAAATCTCTCTTCTCATAATGTTTATTTTTAGAAGGTGGGTTATCAAGATCAACAGTAGGTTCTATTTCAACATCATTATCTGGTTCTTTATCATTGCCTAGTTGAGCATCTTCATGAACATCATCATTGTCATTATCATTATCACTAGGTGAATGTTCATTACCAAATTGTGTTTCAGCATCAGAAATAGAAACATCATTACTATCCTTAGAAGGTTTTTCTACCTCAGGTTCACTAGAAGTATGCAAAGTCCTATCATTTTTCTTTTTCTTTTTAGAAGGACTAGGTGCATCCACATTATTTCTTTGAGAGTCTTGTTCAATTCTTTTAGGGTGACCCTCCGAATAAAGTGGCTCCTAAGTCATTCTACCTCCTCTAGTCATTACTCTAACAGCATGATCATTCATATTTTTTTATTCATTTCATTGAGAATTCACCTTGAGATTTAGCAACTTGTTCTAACTGAGTTTGGACCATAGAAGCATGTTTACTAACACCTTTGACATCATTAACAATTCTAAACAACAAGTCACTCAAGCGATCAATCATGTAGGCATTTTGTTTCAATTGTTTCATAACATTTGCATTGAAATGATCTTGCTTAATAATGTAATTGTCAAATTCATACAAGCATTGACTAGGAGACTTATTATTAGGAATATCACCTTTATGAAACTTTATAAGAGAATTTACCTCTACCACCTGTGGTGGTGCATCAAGACCATGTATTTCCTCAATAGGTGGTAAAATTTTAACATCTTCAGCTTTAATACCCTTTTCCTTCATGCATTTCTTTGCTTCTTGCATATCTTCAGGAATGAGAAATAAAATACCCCTCCTCTTTGGAGTGGGTTTAGGCGGTGGTTAAGGAAGTTTCCAATCATTATCATTCTCCAAAATATTATTCAACAGTTCTTCAGCTTGTTTAACAGTTTTGTTCCCTGAAAATGCAACCAGCACAACTATCTACGCAGTCCCTAGAAGCATCGGTTAGTCCATTATGGAGATATCAAGTATTTCATTTTTCTTAAGAGGATGATCAGGCAAAGCATTATGTAATTAGAGAAGCCACCCCCAAGCTTGTGGGAGACTCTCTTCTTCAGTTTGCACAAAGTTAAATATTTCCTGTAAGGTAGCTTGTTTCTTATGACCAGGAAAATATTTTTAGAGAAGTAATAAATCATATCCTGGCAACTACGCACACAACCAGGAGAAGGAGTATTATACCATATCTTAGCATCACCTTTTAAGGATAAAGGAAATAACTTAAGAATATAATAATAGAAAATTTTTTCATCATGAGCAAATAGGGTGGCTATATCATTTAATTTAGTAAGATGTGCCACAACAGTTTCAGTTGCATAGCCATGGAAAGGATCAGATTCAACCAAAGTAATTAACTCAGGATCAATAGAGAATTCGTAATCCCTATCAGTAATAAAGATAGGTGAATTAGCAAACTTAGGATCATATTTCATTCTAGCATTCAAAGATTTTTCTTTCAACTTGCATAATAATTTCTTAAGATCATCTCTATCCATACAAGCAAGAAAATCCTAGCTAAACTCCTTCCACAACATAACCTTCGGGTATCTTAGGCAATTCATATCTAGGAGAGCTTGGTCGAATAGGTGTTTTATAATTTTCAGTTTCGATAACTTTATCAATTTTAGTAATTTCATCAGTTTCAGCATTCTCAGTTTCTTTAGCTCTAGCTAGTTGTTCATCAAGAAATTCACCTAGTGGCACAGTCTAATCAAGCAAAGCACTAGCATCATCAATAGCATCATTCACAACCGAAGTAGCATCATCAATTACTTGTGACCTATCAAGATTAATAGCAGGTGCTGGTGTTGCAAGCTTACTTAAAATAGAAGGTGAATCAAGTGTAGAGCTAGATAACAGTTCCTTACCTCCCCTCATCTTAGAGGGAACGTTCTTGGTTCTATCATCCTTCAGATTCTTCATAGTGATCAACGGATATAAATCCCAAGTGACTCAACAAATATAGCTATGCTCCCCGGTAACAGCGCCAGAAAAAGGTCTTGATAACCCACAAGTATAGGGGATCGCAATAGCTTTCTAGGGTAGAGCATTCAACCCAAATTTATTGCTTTGACACAAGGGGAGCCAAAGAATACTTGTAATTATTAGTAGTTGAGTTGTCAAGTCAACCACACCTTGAGACTAAATATCTACAGCAAAGTGATAAGTAACACAGTAGTATGGTAATTTGATAGTAGTAGTAACGATAGCAATGGTAATGGTAACAATAGTAGCAACAGTTTTATAGTAGTTGTAACAGTAATAGCAATAGTAACTTAGCAAGAACAATATGTGATAAACTCGTAGGCATTGGATCGGTGATAACGTTGGATAATATTCATCATACAATAGTCATAACCTAGGGCGACACAGAACTAGCTCCAATTCATCAATATAATGTAGGCATGTATTCCGTAAATAGTCATACGTGCTTATGCAAAAGAACTTGCATGCCAGTTTTGTCCTACCCTCTCGTGGTAGCGGGGTCCATAAGGAAACTAAGGGATATTAAGGCCTCCTTCTACTAGAAAACCGGAACAAAGCATTAACACATAGTGAATACATGAACTCCTCAAACTACGGTAATCACCGGAAAGAATCAAAATTGTTGTCACCTTGGGGTATGCGGATCATAACACGTAGCAGGTGCATATAACTTGCAAGATAGGATTAAGAACACAAATATATTGGTGAAAACATAAACGGTTCAGATCTGAAATCATGGCACTCGGGCCCTAGTGACAAGCATTAAGCATCGCAAAAGTCATAGCAACATCAATCTCATAACATAGTGGATATTAGGGATCAATCCCTAACAAAACCAACTCAATTACATGATGAACTCATCCAACCCATCATAGTCCAGCAAGCCTACGAAGGAATTACTCACTCCCGGTGGCGAGCATCATGAAATTGGTGATGGAGGATGGTTGATGATGATGAATACGGAAGATCCCCCTCTCCGATGCCCCAAACGGACTCCAGATCTAGTCTCCCGATGAAGAACAGGAGGTGGCGGCGGCTCTGTATCATAAAACGTGATGAAACTTCCTCTCTTTTTTTCCTCTAGAAATAGGAATTTATAGTATCCAAATTAGGGTCAGCGGAGCCACGAGGGCCCCACCACCCACCAGGGCGCGCCTAGGGGGGTAGGCGCACCCTGCTGCCTTGTGGGCACAGGGTGGCTCCCTCTAATGGGTCTTGGCTCCAATATTTTTTTATTCATTCCATAAAACATCTCCAAAAAGTTTCGCCCAATTCTGAAAACTTTTATTTCTGCACAAAAACAACACCATGGTAGTTCTGCTAAAAACAACGTCAGTCAGGGTTAGTTTCATTCGAATCATGCAAACTAGAGTCCAAAATAAGAGCAAAAGTGTTTGGAAAAGTAGATATGACAGAGACGTATCAGTCACCAAATGGAAGTCACCCACCTCAGTCAAGGAGATCCATAGTTTTCTCGGACTTGCAGGATATGATCAGAGATTTATTGAGAATTTTCTGGGATTGCTAAGCCCATGGCTGACCTATTAAAGAAGGAAACTAAGTACATTTGGACCGAGGATTGTGAAGCTAGTTTTCAGGAGCTGAAGAAACGTTTGGTTACAGCCCTGGTGCTAATTTTCCCAGATGTACGCAAGGATTACCAGGTGTATTGTGACACTTCTCATCAAGGACTCGGACAAGTGCTCATGCAGGAAGGAAAGGTTGTAGCTTATACCTCCAGACAACTACAACCTCGCGAGATGAATTATATTACACATGATTTGGAGTTAGCAGTCGTAGTGCATGCCCTCAAGACCTGGAGACATTTCCTAATCGGAAATAGTTGTGATGTTTACACGGATCATAAGAGCTTGAAGTACATTTTCACGCAGAAGGAGTTGAGCCTCAGACAGAGGAGATGGCTAGAGTTGATCAAGGATTATGACATGAAATTGCACTATCACCCAGGGAAAGAAAATAGTGTAGCAGATGCCTTGAGCCAGAATAGCTATGTGAACACCCTCATAGTAGGAGGATTACCCCAGGAGTTAGCCAAAGATCTCAGAGATCTCCGCTTGGAGATAGTTCCAAGAGGGATATGTTGCCACCCTGGATATTCTGTCCACTCTGACCGATAGAATCAGAGAAGCTCAGAAGACGGATGAGTAAAGGAAAACCTAAAGGTTTTTGTGAGGATGAACAAAAAACTATATATATATATATATATATGGTTTGAGGGTCGTTTCTATGTGCCCAATGATCCAGATGTCGGGAATTTAATTCTACAAGAGGCCCATGATTCACCGTACTCGATACACCTAGGAAACACCAAGATGTATCTGGACTTGAAGGAAAGTTTCTAGTGGATAGGTATGAAGAAGGATATTGCCGAGTATGTAGCAGTAGGCAATGTTTGTTAGCGAGTAAAGGAAAAACATCAGAAGCTAGCAGGGTTACTCCAACCTTTGCCAATACCCGAATGGAAATGGGAAAAAGTTGGGATGGATTTAATTACAGGATTACCCAGGACTCGTTCAGGTTATGATTCTATCTGGGTAGTGGTTGATCACTTGACCAAGGTAGCTCACTTCATTCCCGTGAATACCACATATACCAGTGCTAAGTTAGCCAAGATATACACGACCAGGATCGTATGTCTGCATGGAGTTCCGAGGAGTATCATGTCAGATAGAGGAACACAATTTACCTCAAAGTTTTGGAATCAGATACATGAAACTTTGGGTACGAGGATGGAGTTCAGTACAGCTTTTCATCTGTACACAGATGGACAAACCAAGAGAGTCAATCAGATTCTGGAAGACATCTTGAGAGCTTGTGTGCTCGACTATGGTGCTATCAGACCAATTTGAAGATGGCCCCTTTCGAGGCTTTATATGGAAGGAGGTGCAGAACACCATTGTTGTGGGACGATGTTGGAGACCAAAAACTTTTTAGTCCAGATCTTATCAGAGATTCTTAAGAGAAGGTCAAATTGATTCGTGACAGACTCAAGATAGCTCAGTCGATACAGAAGAGTTATGCCGATAGTAAAACCAAGGAGGTAATGTACGAAGTAGGAGATCGGGCATATCTCCGTGTGTCTCCACTTCGAGGAATCAAGAGGTTTGGTGTTAAAGGAAAGTTAGCTGTTACGCCCAATATGCGACCCTATCCAAAAGGAACTCGAAGGTCCCACCAAGGATACACCCGCATATTGAAGCGCTTTTGCAAGGTGGATATCATTACATCAACATTACATAATAGATGGGGATACATACAAGAGGCATACAATGCCACAAGAATACAACATCACAATACATTAGAACATCATCTGACTACGGATGAAACACAAACAGAAACTCAAACGACATCCACCCTGCTACCCCAGGTTGCCGACCTGGAACCTATCCCCTGATCGAAGAAGAAGCAGAAGAAGAACTCCAATACAAGCAAACATCGCTCTCGCGTCATGATCATCGCACAACCTGTACCTGCAACTGTTGTTGTAGTAATCCGTGAGCCACGAGGACTCAGCAATCCCATTACCATGGGTATCAAGACTAGCAAAGCTTAAAGGGAAAGGAAGGGGTAAAGTGGTGAGGCTGCAGCAGCGACTAAGCATGATATGGTGGCTAACATACGCAAATAAGAGCGAGAAGAGAGCAAATGGAACGGTCGTCAACTAGTAATGATCAAGAAGTGATCCTGAGCTCCTACTTACGTCAAACATAACGCAGAAACCGTGTTCACTTCCCGGACTCCACCGAAAAGAGACCATTACGGCTACACACACGGTTGATGCGTTTTAATTTGAATCTGGTGTCAAGTTATCTACAACCGGACATTAACAAATTCCCATTTGCCTATAACCGCAGGCACGGCTTTCGAAAGATTATACCCTGCAGGGGTGTCCCAACTTAGCCAATGATAAGCTCTCGTGATCAACGAAGGATATACCTTCTCCCAGGAAGACCCGATCAGACTCGGAATCCCGGTTTACAAGACATTTTGACAATGGTAAAACAAGACCAGCAAAGCCGCCCGATGCGCCGACAATCCCGATAGGAGCTGCACATATCTCGTTCTTAGGGCAACACCGGATGAGACATCCTACGAGTAAAACCAGACCTCGAGTTTCCCCGAGGGGGCCCCGCAGTCTACTCGGTTTGGACCAACACTTAGACAAGCACTAGCCCGGGGGGGCTAAAATAAAGATGACCCTCGGGTTGGCCGACCCAAGGGAAAGGTATAGGTGGTGGTGAGGCAAATGGTAAAACCAAGGTTGGGCCTTGCTGGAGGAGTTTATTCAAAGCGAACTATCAAGGGGGTCCCATAAATCACCCGACCGCGTAAGGAACACAAAATCCGGGAACATAACACCGGTATGACGGAAACTAGGGCGGCAAGAGTGGAACAAAACACTAGGCAAAAGGCCGAGTCTTCCACCCTTTACCAAGTATATAGATGCATTAATAATATAAGAGATATTGTGATATCCCAACATAATCCTGTCCACCATGGAGAAATCTTCAACTTCACCTGCAACTAACAATGCTATAAGAGGGGCTGAGCAAAGCGGTAACATAGCCAAGCAATGGTAGGAATAGTGTCAAAGGTTAGAGGTTCATGGCAATTTGGGAGGCTTGATGAGGAAAAGATAGGTAATGCAGCATAGCGATAGAACGAAGCAACTAGCATAGCAATGATAGTAGTGAGATCCAGGGTAGCGGTCATCTTGCCTGAAATCCCGCAAGGAAGAAGAATGAGTCCATGAAGAAGACGAACGGATGAAGCCGAACCAACCGTAGACGAACGAATCCTCACGATCGCAACGAAACGGGAACTATCAAGAAGAAGCACACAACATAGTAAACACACCACACATAAACAAGACATGATGCACAAACAAGCATGATGCAAGACAAGACTACATGAAGCTACTCGTGGCAAGAGACGATGCAAACAAGAGCAACACATGAAAGCAAGTTTAAAAGAGGCCGGGAATAACATATAACAATTCCGGTAAGTCCTCATATGCATATTTCGAAATTGGTCCAGATCTGAATAAACCTTATGTTCAAGTTGTTAAACAGCAAGTTAAGATGCACAAAGATGATCTACACGAGATTCTAGTCAAGTTACATATAAAGTTCATTTAATTCGGAGCTACGGCCTAGAAGATATGAGCAACACAAGTTAAACATGACATTGATGCAAAATGCATACAAACATCAAGCAAACACCTCAAAACAAGGATGCAACATGATAATATGAAACTACGTGCAATTCTAAGCAAGTTTCATATAGAGCACACTCAAAACGGAGCAACGGTTCAACGCACACACACTATACAAGTTATAGCAACAATCTGTCCAAAACAGCAACTAGGCATATTGCAAGCATCAAAACAACATGCTACAGGACCTCAACAAGAAAATAGAAGGCATGGGCATGATGTACAGGTAAAGCATAACAAAACATGAACACTGAGCTATCTCCAGAAACTACTAGAACATGCTCAAACACACATGGCAATATTGCTAATAATAACAATTCAGACTTTGCAGAAAATAACATCAGGTTGCAATGTTTAGAGTCATCAAACAACATGTTACAGGTACTTATCATGGCAAACAAAGGCATGGCATGATACTAATAAATGCATAGAACAAGAGTCCCTTACTGACCATGAGCCAAAAAGGATCAGAAAATATGATGGCACCCATGTAAACATGGCAAGTTATATTACAGATTCATACATGGCAGGAACAGAATTATGAAGGCATGTTGATGAGCTTGTGCAACTCACTACAGAGCAATACATGGCATGTCAAGGCAACCAACGGTAAGAAGACATGTTTGTGAAACAAACCAAGGCAAGAACAAGTTCATAGCATGCAAGGATCAACTACAACAACCTTGGCAAAATTGAATAACACGTAAACAATCTGCCAGGAAACATTTTGAAGCAAAAGTAGAGCACGAAAATGACATGCTAGACTACTCCATAATTTCAAGCAGGGGCATGACTGGCTAGATAAAAAGCATATGTTCAAAACACCCTTACTGAAGTATCTCAAAATATGCATGGATCTCTCTGTAGCATCATGTTTACATGGCATCAAAATAACAGCAGAACTGGGACTAAAATCAGCAACATCACGATGCCTAGTTTGCAAGCTTGTGCTAGTCACCACATAGATCACAAAAATACATGGTAAGCAACTCTGTAAAGAAGACATGGCATAGATCAAAACACATGTAGACATCAACCTCATAGCATGCACACATCAATCATGGCAAAAATGACAAATGAGCATGTTCTGTTAACAGACAACAGACAACATCATGAAGCACTCTTGCAACAAAGATTCAGGCATCAAGATGACCTCAAATGAATATGATGCAATGGAATGAAATGATGTACTCGTTGAGACGAACAATTTGACATATTACATGCAAGACACGGAGCTACGGATGCAGAGATACGATACGATGAACATGGCATGATAATGTCAAAAATCTGGGACTTAGAGAGATTTGGACCTCGGGGGGAAAGTCAAGCGGCCGCAGATCTCGCCGGAGAGCTCGCCAGAGTTGACAGGGACGATGCCGGGGAGGCGGATCCGGGCCGGATCTCGCCTGATCTGGCCGGATCCCGGCGAGGGGAGGCGGTGGAGGCGACGGGGACCTGTGGGGCGGCGGCCGGCGGAGCCGTGGCCGCAGGCGGCGCGGAGAAGCCGCGAGCTGGGCGGCCGGCGAGACGGGGCCGGCCGGGAGGAGCGGCGCCGGGGCAGCTCGGGAGGCCGGGAGGCCGGGCGGAGGAGCGGAGGGGCGGCGCCGGTCGGGGCGGCCGGGCGCAGGGCGCGGGGCCGAGGCGAGGCGGCGGAGGGCGGTGCCGGCGGTGGCGCTC
>NC_041393.1:259104242-259110907 GCF_002162155.2 Triticum dicoccoides
GGAGGAGAGAGAGAGGGGGCGTGGGTGAGGTGGCGGCTTCCTATTGGGCGTGGAGGCGGCGGCGCTGAGGTGGCGGCGGCTGATTCATCGGAGCGACGTGTAGGCTGGACATGTCCGGCGGGGTTGGACATGTCCGGCGCGCGAGGGGAGCGGGGCTAGGGTTTCGTCTGCGAAAATGGACGGGGAGGACGTTTTTATAGGTAGAGGGAGCTAGGAGAGTCCAAATGAGGAGCAGTTTTCGTCCACACGATCGTGATCGAACGACCGAGAGCCTGGGTGGGAGTTAGATGGTTTTTGGGCCACTTTGGAAGGGTGTTGGGCTGCAAGACGAAAGGGGCTTTTACGGTTACCCGGTTAACCGTTGGAGTACCAAACGACCTCCAAATGGCATGAAACTTGACAGGCGGTCTACCAGTGCTATACCAAGGCCGCTTGGCAAACCTCGGGCCATTCCGAGAAAGTTTAACACCCGCACACGAAAACAAGGTCTGAGAGGGGCGACGGGGCACGCGCGAGAGGTCCGGACTCTGAACGGACAACGGAGAGAACCGGGAGAACCCGAACGGATGCAAGTTTTGAAAAACATGCAAATGAAATGCAAATGATGACATGGCAAAATGCAACACGCAAGCAAATGACATGGCAACGACGGCGAATAACTGGCAGACACCGGGCGCATCGAATCCGGGGCGTTACAACACTCCTCCACTAACAAGAGATCTCGTCCCGAGATCTTAGGACCGAGACGGAAGGGAAAAGGGATGAGGTGAAACAAGAACTCATGAGAAGAAGCAAAGAATTGAGAGCACTCGAAAAGAAGAGAGGAACGACGAGAATGACGAGAATCGAAAGCTCATGGAATCAGATAGACTATGAAGCAACTCCGGTTAGAACGAGATAAGAAACGAATAAGACTGAAAGGATTTAGGCGGCACTCTGGCTGAAAATGCAAGGAATAGAGCAAGAACTCCACAAGATGGAATGATACTTGACTAGATGAATATGCAATGCCTCTGAGAGAATGACATAGAATGAAAAGAACTTAGAAGGATGGATTGAATGGAGTTGAATATCTGAGAAGAACGAAGAAATGCAAAACTCCAATTCAAAAGAATACGGAGAATTTAATTGCACTTCGAGACGCGAGAAGAAAAATATACTTGAACTCCACCAACAAAATCTTAATGAACTCTTGAAGAATGAAATAAGTCATGAAGAACCACCATGAAGAACTCCGGTGACAAAAGGATGATGAGATAGAATGAAGGAAGAAAGAATAAGATGAGCCTTCGATGATTTAGATGGAGGTTCCGATGAAATGGCTAAGGAAATTTGAACTCCGGAAAAGGAAAGATGAAAACACTTGGAACTAGAATTTATTCATCAAGAACAAACTCCGAAGGAAAGGATTACTCACTAGGATGAAATAAGAATAAGATTTATTGTATGCTTATCCTTCAACAAATTAAATTGATGACCAACAATGGATTTTTGCATACTACTTATTCTTCTTGAAAAGAATTGAGAAGTGACACGTCGCAAACTTGAGAAGGTCTTCATGAACCACCGGTAGGATTGGGAAGAACGAATGAATTGAAATGATAATCAAAGACAAAGGAATCTGAAGGAACCACCATAAGAATTCGAAAATGATTGATGAAAGAGAATGAATCACCGGGAAGAATTAGAAGAACCAATATGCTCGAGGGGATTTAGATGCAAAAGAACAAGGAGATCACGAGCTGATTAAAGAACACTTGAACGAAGCACCGGGATAATTGGATAACGGTAGCTGAAATCTGAGGACGAAGAATTCTTATGGAATAATGGCCTCCAGTGAAAGAAACGGGAAAAACAACTCCTGAAATACTCCGGATGGTTAAGAAAAGGAATATCTGACAAATGGAATAAATCGAGAGGATGATATGAAAACTCTTCTTCTATCTTCAAATGATGACGAGAAACACCACCAAAATTGCTGAGATACTCTGGGAGAATGAAAAAGAGGAACGGTTGAACCAAAGATGAAAAGAATTTGAAAACGATCTTGAAGAAGGCATCTGACTGATAAAATTCATACTTACGTCACACTTGAAAATAATTTGGAATGGCTCCGGAATAATTAGAAGAGTCAGGTAAGATCCTGGGAAAAGACATGTGGGTTAGGGCCCACTGAAGAGATAACACCGTTGAAAAAGGATTGTTGAACAGATAGTTGATGCACCAGAACAATTGAAATATTTGAATGAGGTGATAACCTAGAATTAATTGGAACACAGACGAATCTCCTGAGATGTCATGAGCACTCCGCAAGGTTAAACTGGCGAGATGCAAACGAGCAAGGAGAACACTTGATCCGAGGGAAAGAATATGATCAACACCGAATACTTGAATTGAATCCACCAGAAAAAGAAAGGGATGAAGAATGACGAACAAGACGAGAATTCACCGGTTGAATTAATTTACGAAAGACTGAAGAGGCTCCACACGACTGAGATAGATGGTCGAGAGAGAGTCAGACTCCGGGAAGAAAAAAGGGTGGGAGGGCGGAAAAACAAAGGCAACTCGGGAGGGGAAATCGATGAATATCTTGAAGAGAAAACACCGGTTGAAAACATTGAAGAAAGAAGGCAAGGACTTCGCACGAGTAGGATGGATACTCGATTACGGACTCCGGTTCCGAGAAGAAGAGGGGTGGGCGGGTGGTAAAATAAAACAACTGAGGATTGAACTCAAAGATGAAGAGACTTGAGTCGACTTGACGAGAAATGCACCGGATGAAAAGAGCTGAGGAACAATGAATGAAAAACTAACCACGTGAACCTAAAGAAAATTTGAAGGGGAAGAGGAGTAATTCAAAACACCTACGTCAAGATTCCTTACCAGAGCGACGAAGGGGCTGAGGAGTAAAAAGAATTCCTACTCTCCGATATAACTAGACTCTGAAAATAGTTTTCTTCTAGACTCAACAACGGCCAAACTACACGATCAATCAAGGGGGGCTCCTAGGGTCGGTCGAGGCTCTGATACCAACTTGTTACGCCCAATATGCGACCCTATTCAAAAGGAACTCAAAGGTCCCACCAAGGATAGACCCGCATATTAAAACGCTTTTGCAAGGTGGATATCATTACATCAACATTACATAATAGATGGGGATACATACAAGAGGCATACAATGCCACAAGAATACAACATCACAATACATTAGAACATCATTCGACTACAGATGAAACACAAACAGAAACTCAAACGACATCCACCCTGCTAGCCAGGCTGCCGACCTGGAACCTATCCCCTGATCGAAGAAGAAGCAGAAGAAGAACTCCAATACAAGCAAACATTGCTCTCGCATCATGATCATCGCACAACCTGTACCTGCAACTGTTGTTGTAGTAATCTGTGAGCCACGAGGACTCAGCAATCCCATTACCATGGGTATCAAGACTAGCAAAGCTTAAAGGGAAAGGAAGGGGTAAAGTGGTGAGGCTGCAGCAGCGACTAAGCATGATATGGTGGCTAACATACGCAAATAAGAGCGAGAAGAGAGCAAATGGAACGGTCATCAACTAGTAATGATCAAGAAGTGATCCTGAACTCCTACTTACGTCAAACATAACACAGAAACCGTGTTCACTTCCCGGACTCCACCGAAAAGAGACCATCACGGCTACACACACGGTTGATGCGTTTTAATTTGGATCTGGTGTCAAGTTATCTACAACCGGACATTAACAAATTCCCATCTACCTATAACCGCAGGCACGGCTTTCGAAAGATTATACCCTGCAGGGGTGTCCCAACTTAGCCCATGATAAGCTCTCGCGATCAACGAAGGATATACCTTCTCCCAGGAAGACCCGATCAGACTCGGAATCCCGGTTTAGAAGACATTTCGAGAATGGTAAACAAGACCAGCAAAGCCGCCTGATGCGCCGACAATCCCGATAGGAGCTGCACATATCTCGTTCTTAGGGCAACACCGGATGAGACATCCTACGAGTAAAACCAGACCTCGAGTTTCCCCGAGGGGGCCCCGCAGTCTACTCGGTTTGGACCAACACTTAGACAAGCACTGGCCCGGGGGGGGCTAAAATAAAGATGACCCTCGGGTTGGCCGACCCAAGGGAAAGGTATAGGTGGTGGTGAGGCAAATGGTAAAACCAAGGTTGGGCCTTGCTGGAGGAGTTTATTCAAAGCGAACTGTCAAGGGGGTCCCATAAATCACCCGATCGCGTAAGGAATGCAAAATCCGGGAACATAACACCGGTATGACGGAAACTAGGGCGGCAAGAGTGGAACAAAACACCAGGCAAAAGGCCGAGTCTTCCACCCTTTACCAAGTATATAGATGCATTAATAATATAAGAGATATTGTGATATCCCAACATAATCCTGTCCACCATGGAGAAATCTTCAACTTCACCTGCAACTAACAACCCTATAAGAGGGTCTGAGCAAAGTGGTAACATAGCCAAGCAATGGTTTACTAGGAATAGTGTCAAAGGTTAGAGGTTCATGGCAATTTGGGAGGCTTGATGAGCAAAAGATAGGTAACGCAGCATAGCGATAGAACGAAGCAACTAGCATAGCAATGATAGTAGTGAGATCCAGGGTAGCGGTCATCTTGCCTGAAATCCCGCAAGGAAGAAGAACGAGTCCATGAAGAAGATGAAAGGATGAAGCCGAACCAACCGTAGACGAACGAATCCTCATGATCGCAACGAAACGGGAACTATCGAGAAGAAGCACACAACATAGTAAACACACCACACATAAACAAGACATGATGCACAAACAAGCATGATGCAAGACAAGACTACATGAATCTACTCATGGCAAGAGACGATGCAAACAAGAGCAACACATCAAAGCAAGTTTAAATGAGGCCGGGAACAACATATGACAATTCCGGTAAGTCCTCATATGCATATTTCGAAATTGGTCCAGATCTGAATAAACCTTATGTTCAAGTTGTTAAACAGCAAGTTAAGATGCACAAAGATGATCTACACGAGATTCTAGTCAAGTTACATATAAAGCTCATTTAATTCGGAGCTACGGCCTAGAAGATATGAGCAACACAAGTTAAACATGACATTGATGCAAAATGCATACAAACATCAAGCAAACACCTCAAAACAAGGATGCAACATGATAATATGAAACTACGTGCAATTCTAAGCAAGTTTCATATAGAGCACACTCAAAACGGAGCAACGGTTCAACGCACACACACTATACAAGTTATAGCAACAATCTGTCCAAAACAGCAACTAGGCATATTGCAAGCATCAAAACAACATGCTACAGGACCTCAACAAGAAAATAGAAGGCATGGGCATGATGTACAGGTAAAGCATAACAAAACATGAACACTAAGCTATCTCCAGAAACTACTAGAACATGCTCAAACACACATGGCAAGATTGCTAATAATAACAATTCAGACTTTGCAGAAAATAACATTAGGTTGCAATGTTTAGAGCTATCAAACAACATGTTACAGGAACTTATCATGGCAAACAAAGGCATGGCATGATACTAATAAATGCATAGAACAAGAGTCCCTTACTGACCATGAGCCAAAAAGGATCAGAAAATATGATGGCACCCACGTAAACATGGCAAGATATGTTACAGATTCATACATGGCAGGAACAGAATTATGAAGGAATGTTGATGAGCTTGTGCAACTCACTACAGAGCAATACATGGCATGTCAAGGCAACCAACGGTAAGAAGACATGTTTGTGAAACAAACCAAGGCAAGAACAAGTTCATAGCATGCAAGGATCAACTACAACAACCTTGGCAAAATTGAATAACATGTAAACAATCTGCCAGGAAACATTTTGAAGCAAAAGTAGAGCACGAAAATGACATGCTAGACTACTCCATAATTGCAAGCAGGGGCATGACTGGCTAGATAAAAACCATATGTTCAAAACACCCTTACCGAAGTATCTCAAAATATGCATGGATCTCTCTGTAGCATCATGTTTACATGGCATCAAAATAACAGCAGAACAGGGACTAAAATCAGCAACATCACGATGCCTAGTTTGCAAGCTTGTGCTCGTCACCACATAGATCACAAAAATACATGGTAAGCAACTCTGTAAAGAAGGCATGGCATAGATCAAAACGCATGTAGACATCAACCTCATAGGATGCACACATCAATCATGGCAAAAATGACAAATGAGCATGTTCTGTTAACAGACAGCAGACAACATCATGAAGCACTCTTGCAACAAAGATTCAGGCATCACGATGACCTCAAATGGACATGATGCAATGCAATGGAATGAAATGATGTACTCGTTGAGACGAACAATTTGACATATTACACGCACGAAACGGAGATACGGATGCAGAGATACGATGCGATGAACATGGCATGATAATGTCTAAAATCTGGGACAGAGATTTGGACCTCGGCGGGAAAGTCAACGCGGCCGCGGATCTCGCCGGAGAGCTCGCCGGAGTTGACGGGGACGATGCCGGGGAGGCAGATCCGGGCCGGATCTCGCCGGATCCGGCCGGATCCTGGCGAGGGGAGGCGGCGGAGGCGACGGGAACCTGCGGGGCGGCGGCCGGCGGAGCCGTGGTCGGGGGCGGCACGGCGAAGCCGCGAGCTGGGCGACTGGCAATACGGGGCC
>NC_041393.1:259111355-259122463 GCF_002162155.2 Triticum dicoccoides
CGGTCGCAGCTCGGGCGGGCTGGTCTCGGGCCCCGCGGGCCGGCGGCGGGCGCGGAGGAGAGAGAGAGGGGGCGCGGGGTGAGGTGGCGGCTTCCTATTGGGCGCGGAGGCGGCGGCGCTGTGGTGGCGGCGGCTAATTCGTCGGAGCGACATGTAGGCTGGACATGTCCGGCGGGGTTGGACATGTCCGACGCGCGAGGGGAGCGGGGCTAGGGTTTCGTCTGCGAAAATGGACGGGGAGGACGTTTTTATAGGTAGAGGGAGCTAGGAGAGTCCAAATGAGGAGCGGTTTTCGCCCACACGATCGTGATCGAACGACCGAGAGCATGGATGGAAGTTAGATGGGTTTTGGGCCACTTTGGAAGGGTGTTGGGCTGCAAGACGAAAGGGGCTTTTACGGTTACCCGGTTAACCGTTGGAGTACCAAACGACCTCCAAATGGCACGAAACTTGACAGGCGGTCTACCGGTGCTATACCAAGGCCGCTTGGCAAACCTCGGGCCATTCCGAGAAAGTTTAACACCCGCACATGAAAACAAGGTCTGAGAGGGGCGACGGGGCACGCGCGAGAGGTCCGAACTCCGAACGGACAATGGAGAGAACCGGGAGAACCCGAACGGATGCAAGTTTTGAAAAACATGCAGATGAAATGCAGATGATGACATGGCAAAATGCAACACGCAAGAAAATGACATGGCAACGACGGCGAATAACTGGCAGACACCTGGCGCATCGAATCCGGGGCGTTACATTAGCACCCATGATTATAGGACCATACATAATTCTTGAATGCAGAGGAGAAGTTGCGTACAAGCTAGAGTCACCAGAAGGATTGTCAGGAGTTCATGATCTCTTTCACGTTTCCCAGCTGAAGAAATGACATGCTGAGATGGCTGATATTCCTTTGAGAGAGACAGTGCCCCTAGAGGCCATACAACTTGACAGTGATCTAACTTATGGGGAGAAACCCGTCAGAATTCTCGAGACTGCGAACAGAGTTACCGGTAGCAACATCATCAATTTTTGCAAGGTTCTGTGGAGCCACCTGGGAACGATAAGAAGACCTCCATTGAGACCACCCGCACCTATTTGCTAGCCAACCCGAATCTCGAGGGCGAGATTCATCTTAAGTTCGGTAGGTTTGTAACATCCCAAATTTCCAATCTGGAATGCTTTACAATATTAGCTAAGCATCTATGCATTTTTAATTAATTGAGGTGACATTTGAAATTTTCAGAGGCACTTTCGTTTCATTTTTAAATATTGAGTTCAATTCAAATTGGCATCTGAAATTTCATTTCAAAAATTCCTGACAAATACTTTGATCAAAGAGTATGAGAGGGGGTAACATGACACCCCAAAAGTCAGAAGAAAATAATGCCAAAAGTATTTGAATTCAAATTTGGTTTTATTTGCAATTTAAAAAAATACTTTTATAAAGTTTGTATTTTGCCACTGAAAAATAGTTCACCATTTAGGATTTATTTTTTTGATCATTATATATATATATATATATATTGTATATATAAAAAAATTGAGGGTTATATAAAATTATTTTATTGTTCTCTATTTTCTTGTTTTTCTTTTTTATCAAAAATCAAAAAAAGGAATCCTTAGCCGACGCCAGCCAGGCATCATGCCAGCCGGCCCACTCCCGCAGCCCGCCACCACCGCGCCCGAAACCTCCTCCCCTACGAGTCAGATGCCCGACCCACTCGCCACCTCCTAGCTGCCACCGACTAGTGGGGCCTGCACCTTGTCTTCCACCTCCGAACACCCTGCGCCCGTATCTTGCCAGCACCCGACACCGGTCGCGCCCTCGATCTCCCAAAACCCTAGCCGAGTCGACCTCCTTCCCAAGAAACTTGCCCTATAAATACCCTCACCCCTCCTCTCTCGATCCCCTTAAAAAAACCGACCCCCCCCAAGAGCACAAGCTCACCGTCCCGATCTCTCCTTTGTCGTCGTCGTTCATTGTCGTTTGTCGTCATCGATGAGCACCCCCTCGGCCTCCTCTTCTGTCAATGTGACGCTCTTGACCGCGCACACCTTTTTGACAAGGTTTCGGCCTCTTCCATCCATCACAAGCTCGATCCCGAGCTCGTCCAACCACGGGAGTTTGCGTAGACCGCCCGGAGCTCCGCCGCTTCATCATGCCGTTGTTCGTCGTCCCCGATTGCCACCGACATCACCACCGACTCTGTCTAGCTCTGCCGCATCTTCTCGTCTTCTTCCCCAATGCCAAGGACCTTCAAAGCCGCCGCCGCCTCGACGCCCGACGTCGTGTCGTCGCCACCGCTGTTGTAAGCCACCGGCACGACCACCTCCGTCCGATCAATAATAGATGCCCTGGATTAGATCCCACGTACGGTTAGGGTTTTTTAATTTTAGATCAGATTTTTTTGGTTTAGTCTCTGTTTAGATCGAACCGCCCCATCGGTTTTCTTTTAATTAAACGTACGCGCCCGAAGTTACTAGATCTCGGCCATCCGCCGGTGTACTCCTGTCAAACACCCCCCCCCCATAGCTAATCGACTTGCGCCACGTAGCATGTGCCGGATCTGTTTTGTTTTTTGTTTTTTTTTTTCATTTCTGCTTTTAAAAACAGAAAAGTTTCAATCTTAGAAGATTCATATCTCCTGGGATTTTTAGTATTTTAATTTGATTCTTTTTGCATTAGATCAGAATTTTTATCAAGTTTCACTAGATTTGGAAATTTGAATTTGGACTTACATGAAATTTGTTCAAATCACTGGATTGGCTATAACTTGAGCTAGAAATATTATTTTTTTTCTGATTCCTTTTGCTAATGGTTCTTTGGGATATTGTTTATTAGTAGGAATTAATTGGTAAAAAAATTAGGATTATTTAAAATTAGGTTTTCATGAAAGTAGTAATGTTTTAGTGTTTTGTAGCTTTTGTGCTATTTCTTTTAATTTTAATTGTTTTAAGATGTTTTATTTTGTTTCTTTTGTTAAGTTCTATTTAGTTTCTATTAACCTAGCAGTAGCAATTTTATTTGAGTTAAAAATATGTTTTTAGTAATTTATTTATTTTATCTTACTAGAAAACTTGTTTTGGGCATTATAGGAGGTTTATAAATGATTTTAATGTTTTTCTTTTTGCATAAAATTTTCTCTGTGATTTTCTTTCTATTATTCATTAAAAACTTTATTTTTATTCTATTAAAAAATTATTAGTGGTGGAAAAATTATTTGTAGCTTGAGGACATTGCTTAGAGTTTTGGTGAATTCTTTGGTTTTGTTTTTTATTTTCACTGTGTGTTATATTGATTGTTTATTTACTAGTTTTACTTGTTGTTGTAGTATTACTTGTATGATGAATTGCTTATGTATGTCTTGTGATCTTCGATAGATTACCCGGAGTGTGAGGATTGTTACCACGAGTCATTAGAGTTTGAAGATCGTCACCAAGGAAAGTCTTGATCATACATTTTCTTTATTACCTATGCTTTTATTGCATTAGTTGAAATCTTCCCCGCCATGAATTTAAGTAGGTGAATATAAGTTATGTTCTTATATTATGAATATGCAATTTTGATCATGCAAGTAGGTGAATTTGGTTGGTGAATTTTATTATTGTTTTCCCCTCTATGATTTGTCGGCATATTCAAAATGTTGACCTATACGGCTGCAACGTCTTATGTTATAGAGGGTTATTCTAACCAGGAGTGAGGCTATGACCCACGCTCGGTGATTGCCCTTTAGAGTCGGATGGACTCGCTTTTCGTTTACGCTTCCGCATTGGTTTATCTCATGAGCTGGCGTTCAATCGAATTTATTCTGATGTAATGAAGACTCTATATGAGATTGTAATAAATCAGGTGTGATTGAACTTCGATATTTTCATCAATATATTGTGTGTGCTAGCATGATCTTAGGATGGTACAGGTACACAGAGACTTGACCGTTTTCGGGTCGGGTCACTACAGAGATGGTATTCAGAGCACACGCTGACCATAGCACGTAACCCCTAGGATCAGAAAGCCATAAAAAGAAATAATTTTATTTTATGTTTTTATTGTTCCGTATTTCTCACCTGCTCCTTTTCGACTTCCATCCGATTTCAACCTTCTAGATGGGCGCCAAATTCATCCCGGACCTGCTGCCGGTGTTTTGCCAGCTGGATGAGACTATGCCTTTGAGCAAGCAGCTAGTTCGGATCATCAGGAGCCCCGTTGCGAGTCAAGGGTTATAAGAACGATAAATTGTTTTGACAATTCTCCCCATTGATCTGAATTCTACACATTTCTACCCTTTATCTAGACAAAAAACTTGCATCTAGGATGGACACTACAAATTCTTTACAGTGCCACAAAACACGAGCAACGAAAAGAAACAAAAAGAAATGCCCCAGCAACTATATCTATACCTACTATTTTACTAATAAACCAAGGCGTGCGTCTATGTTTTTTCATCCGTTCACCATCAAAAAGATTTTGTTTCTATTCGAGAAGGTACTAAATTTTCATGCGTCTATCCGCTAGAAAAGAAAAAAGGTTTGTCCAGAATTCCGTAATTGGGTTGCGCGTGCTCCGGCCTAAGAGCAACTCTAGCAGACACCGCAAAACGTCCGGCCCGCAAAAATTCCGGCGAGTATGCGGGCTCGTCCTCATTTTCCGGCCAGAACAGAGGCCGCATACTCGCCCGGCCTGCAAATTTTTTTGCCGCAGCCCACAAACCGCATGCCTCGGGCAGTATAACTCTGGTTTCGCGACCCTTTTGCGGGTCCAAACCCTATCCCCCCACCGCCGCGAGCCACCCGATTCCCCTTTCCCCTCTCGCAATTTCTCGCCACCGGCGACCACCCGCCCCGCCTCCAGCCGCCATGTGGGGGCGAATGTGGAGCTCCGGACACGGCTCCGACAGCAGATCCGACCATGAGCGCGACACGAAGCGCGAGCGGCGCGTTCGGGCGGACGGCGCAAGGAAGCGCGGCGCCCGAAGGTGGACCAACCGCGGGATGTCGCCGCCGCGGAGCTTCAACCGCCACGAGACGGAGGAGTATGACCGCCGTAGCGCGTCCTTCTCCTCCGCGAGATCTTCCTATGCCGGATCCTCCTCGTCCTCCGGCGCGGGCTTCCTCCCCGTGAAGAGGGAGTGGTCGGACGACGACGAGGAGACGGAGCCGCCTGCGCCGTTCGCCTTCGTCCCGGTGAAGGAGGAGCCCGAGGAGCCCGCTCCGCTCAGCCGCCGCGGAGTCGTCAGGCCCGAGGACTACGTCGTGGACTTCGACGACGTCGCCGCCGCCATCGCCGAGCGGAGCATGCACGAAGAGGCGGAGCGCCTGTGCCACGCCGAGGAGCTCGAAGCCCTCCAGTGGCAGCAGGCAGTCGCCGCCAACATCGCTGCCAACGACAAGGCTGCGGAGTGGCGCCGCATCCATGCAGAGCAGGCGGCGAAGTACATCGACCTATGCAGCTCTGGCGAGGAGGATTGAGCATCGCTCGGCCTCCACGGCATCGTCCATTTTGCCGCGACCTCGCCGTCGTCAGATCCGACCCACTCTACTACTAGTTAGCGTAGCATTTAGTATGATCTATGCTTAGTTTGTTGATCATGTAGTATGTATGAACTGTGTAGTATGTGATGTGATGAACTATGTGTGTGCAATTTCTCCCGCGAAAGCGTTTTTTCAAATTATGCAGGTTTAAATGCGGTATCTGATCGGCAGCGCATGTTTTCGACCCGCAAACGAGTTTGCGGGTCGAATTTTTGCGGGTCTGCTAGAGTTGCTCTGAAGAAGCCAACCCACTTATTATTGCCCACGCGGTTGGGAGACATTATTTCCTCAAAAAATAAGTTGGGGCACCTTATTTGTCACATGCGGGGATAAATAGCCGAAGCTTCCCACAGGGCGCCTAAGACTGCGCCAGCCCATTTCTCATTTTTCGTTGTTCTATTTCTATTTTTCTTTTTCTATTCCTTTTCTCTCTCTTTTATATTTCCTTTTCATTTTTTCAGTTTTTATTTCTATTTTTTCTCTGAATTAAAATTTACAAAAATATTTGGAATTTCAGTTTTTGTTCAAATATTACAAAATGGTCAGAATTTCAAAATATTATTCCTATTTTTAAAAAAATCAAAACCTATAAAAATTCCCGTTTCAAGTTTTTCTCAAAATTCAAAAAATATGTTCTCATTTTTAATAAATGTATTCATTTTTGAAAAAACTCTTGTTGTTTTTAGAAAATTCTTCGAGATTTATTTTATCAAAAAACCTATTATAAAATTTTACATATTATAAAATATTCTTGTTTTGGTGAAATAATATTTGTATCTAATAAACATTTTCTAAAGTAATATTTACTAAATATTTGTCCGTCCGTCTATAAGAACAGGAAAAGCGCCTGCAGTGTGGCCCAGCAAAGCCAGCCCAGTTATTTTCGTGCCGACACAGGTGGGAATACCATATTTATCGCAGCAAGCGTCAAATAGTCGTAAATTCGCACAGGACGCCCAAACTGGGCTGAACCATTTCATTTTTTTTGTTTTGTGTTGTGTGTCTATTTTTATTATTTATATTTCTTTCTCGTGTCCTTTCTTGTGTATTTTGTCTCTTTTTCTATCAGGTTAATTTTTATTTCCCCATTTTTTCATAAATTCAAAGTTTGCAGGAATTTCATCATATCATAAAAATTGAATCTTTTTAATAATGTTTAGAATTTTTAAATATATTTTGTTTTGAAAAATATTCGGAACAATAGATCTTTGTTCTCATTCCAAAATAGTCGCTAATTCGCAGAAGGCGTCCAAGCTGGGTTGAACCGTCTCTTTTCTTCTGTGTTGTGTTTCTATTTTTCTTTATCCATTTCTTTCTATTTCTCTTTCCTGTTTCTTTTGTGATTTTTCCTTTCAAGTTTAGTTCCCTTTCTCCCTTTTTTAGTAAATTCAAAAAATTTTAAAAAAAAGCATAATGTCGGAAAACATCGAATTTTTCAAAAACATTCAGAATTTTAAATTTATTCCTTTTCTAAAAATATTCAGAACATTAAAGTTTGTTCCCATTCCAAAATTGGTTCCGATTTTAAAAAATGTTCCATTTTTTCTTTGTGTTTTCCAACGTTGTTTGAGATTTTCAAGAAAAATCTTATTTAGAAATTTTCCAAATATGAAAAATATTCTTTTTTTAGTGAAATGTTCAAAAAATCAGAATAATATCCTAGTTTAAAGAACCACATTTAAAGAAATTATTCTGAATGTTTAAAATTTGTTTCCGTTTTAAAAAATGTTCATGTTATTATAAAAGGTTCGTGTTTTCAAATAAAGTTATGAATTTCGAACATTTAAAATTTTGTTGTGTATTTCTCAAAATGTAAGAATGTCAAAACAAATGTTTAGAATTTTCAAAATTATTCATTTTTCCAAGAATATTCAATAAACTATGTCTGACATTGGAGTATGATCTTAATGGTTTGAGCTGGACAGTCGTTGGTAGGACTCGTTTCATCGAGTGGCTAGCGGCACGTAGTCAGGTCTTTAAGCATGATTTTGATCATTCAACTCATTATTTTCTGGATTTTTTTCGCGATTTGCAAACACATGTCGTCTTAGAGCCTACGAGTGCGTTGGCCCATACACGAACTGATGTGCAACCCATGCGCTATTTTACGCAGCAAGCGTCATATAGTAGCTCCTATGCAGTTGGCCCAAGTAAAAAATTGCTTCGTTGAACAAGCAGTATTGGGCCTCAGCTGCACTTCCCTACTGGGTCATCCGAGGAATTTTTCTTTTTCTTGGGCCAATAAAATAGAATATGTTGGTTTGGCTTGAATAAAAAATTGTGGGCACTTGAGCGCTAAAATAATCAAAGAGAATAAACCCTAATAAAGAAGGGACATTGGTGCCTGGTTATGCGCTAAATATGCTAAGGAAATGGGATTTATGCGCCACAATTAGTAATCCATCCGGTTACGTAATCGTAAGAGAGAGTGGTCGAAACAACTGTGCCTCGAAGATCGCTGCATAGCTACCAAATGAGGAGGCAGACACAATCCCGAGACAGAGGCGAACCCAGAGGAAAAAAGGCACGAGTTGGATGGTTGTCGTCACGCTGACTACTATCAAGATCCTGCGGAACAAACCTGACCCGACCACAACTCCTCTCTCTATCGCATCGCTATGGAGATTGTTTTTGGTGATCACATCAATTATCTCTCTGATTGCTTCTTGCAAAGAAATCTCTCCCGTTGCAACGCACGAGGCATATGTGATAATATATACATAATGTGACAAAAAGACGCGCAACAAAAAAGAACGAGTTTGTGGGAACATTAAACAAACAAATTGGACGGTTACAGACTTAGATGAGACATCACTAAATCTCATGTAGATGATATAATCTCATCTAGATGAGGTTTAGCAAATCCAAAACAAAAATAATCTAGTCACGTTGTCCTCTAGCTACACAATTGAACCAAAATAGCCAAAAACAGAGAATAAAAAGACACATGGTCGTCCACAAAAAAGCTACACCCACAAAATAAATGCAATACAAAAAACATAAAAAAGCGGCCCACTAAAGACCTATCGGTCCTCATTGCTTTACGGGGGCAAACAGAAAACACGACACAACGACAAGAAACATGTCTCGGTGAAGCACGTGTATCAAGGAGTATATGAGTTAGATGAGACAATTATCCAAATGAGAATTAGCAAAAACAATTCAAAATGGGACCCTAAGTCATGCTGCAAAAATGGCCCAATAAAAGATGCACGGGCGAACGGGCCAACAAGTAGACACCACGCACGGGGATCGTGGGACAAAACAACTCGTGACCAAATTTTACACGACATTTAAAGCGAACAGATGGCATAACGAAAAAAGTTTGTGAATTTAAAATAAGTACGCAAAGAAGAAAAAATAAAAATAAAAATGAGAAATGAAATAATAGAAAGTACAAGTAAATAACATCCTGCACTAGAACATGAAAAAGAATGAACAAACAGGCCCCTAACTGTTCGGCTCTCCAATTTATACAACACATGCCAAAATATGCATGCGCGAATGGGAGACAAGTGGGCATCGGATGCACGACACGACACGGAGCGCGCACAACAAAATACACACGATTAAGGTGTTGGGAATCGTTGCATGAAAAAAAAATCTTACGCGCACGCAATGATCTATCCATGGAGATGCATAGCAACGAGGGAGAGAGTGTGTCTACGTACCCTCGTAGACTGTAAGCGAAAGTGTTTCACAACGCGGTTGATGTAGTCAAACTTCTTCGCGCTTCAACCGATCAAGTACCGAACGCACGGCACCTCCACGTTCTACACACGTTCAGCTCGGTGACTTCCCTTGTCTTCTTGATCCAGCAAGACGCCAAGGTAGTAGATGAGTTCCATCAGCATGACAGTGTGGTGAGGTGATGGTGAAGTTATATCAGCAGGGCTTCACCTAAGCACTACAAAAATATGACCGGGGGTGTAACGATGGAGGGGGGCGCCGCACACGGCTAACAATTGATCTGGGGTGTGCTAGGCGCCCCCCTCCCGCATATATATAGATGGGGGAGGGGAGAGGCCAGGGCGCGCCCTAGGGCTGGCACACAGCCCCTAGGGGGCCTGGCTTGCCCTGCACCCCCTCCTGCCATGTTTCCCTAAGGGGGAAGCATAGAGGGGGGAGCGGGAAGGAAGTGGGAATCCTGATCCACATTTTCCTTTCCCTTCTCCCCTTTCCTTCTCCTCCTTAGGCCGGCCCATATGGGGGGCGCACTAGCCTTGTGGCAGGCGTGTTTCCCCTCTTGGCTCATAAGGCCCATATCTTTTGCCGGGGGTGCCGGGAACCCCTTCTGGTGACCCAATAAATACTCGGTACCCCCCGAAACACTTCCGGTGTCCGCATACCATCTTCTTATATATCAGTCTTTACGTCTTGACCATTTCGAGACGCCTCGTCATGTCCGTGATCTCATTCGGTACTTCGAACAACATTCGCTCACCAAATCACATAACTCATATAATACTATATCGTCATAGAACATTAAGCGTGCGGACCCTATGGGTTCGAGAACTATGTAGACATGATTGAGACACCTTGAAAGGTTCGAGAAGAGGTGTCTAGAGGGGGGTGATTAGATCCTCAACAAGTAAAGATAGCAGTTTTTAAGTTTTTCAAGTTGAGGATGGAAATTAACACAATTTTAAGCATTCACAATATAATTCAAGCAAGCATGCAAAGAGATATGAGCAGCGGAAAGTAAAGCATGCAACATGCAAGAAAGTAAAGGGATGGGATTGGAGTGTTGATACGTCTCCATCATATCTACTTTTCCAAACAATTTTGCCCTTGTTTTGGACTCTAACTTGCATGATTTGAATGGAACTAACCCGGACTGACGCTGTTTTCAGCAGAATTGCCATGGTGTTATTTTTGTCCAGAAATAAAAGTTCTCGGAATGACCTGAAACTCCACGGAGAATATTTTTGGAATTAATAAAAAATATTGGCGAAAGAATCAAGGCCAGGGGCCCCACACCCTGTCCACAAGGGTGGGGGTGCACCCCCCTACCTTGTGGGCCCCCTGGTGCTCCACCGACCTCAACTCCAACTCTATATATTCACATTCGGGGAGAAAAAATTAGAGAGAAGGATTCATTGCGTTTTACGATACAGAGCCGCCACCAAGCCCTAATCTCTCTCGGGAGGGCTGATCTGGAGTCCGTTCGGGGCTTTGGAGAGGGGAATCCATCGCCGTCATCACCATCCTCCATCACCAATTTCATGATTCTCACCATCGTGCGTGAGTAATTCCATCGTAGGCTTGCTGGACGATGATGGGTTAGATGAGATTTATCATGTAATCGAGTTAGTTTTGTTAGGGTTTGATCCCTAGTATCCATTATGTGCTAAGATCGATGTTGTTATGACTTTGCTATGCTTAATGCTTGTCACTAGGGCCCGAGTGCCATGATTTCAGATCTGAACCTATGATGTTTTCATGAATATATGTGAGTTCTTGATCCTATCTTCCAAGTCTATAGTCACCTACTATGTGTTATGATCCGGTAACCCCGAAGTGACAATAATCGGGACCACTCCCGGTGATGACCGTAGTTTGAGGAGTTCATGTATTCACTAAGT